>NC_053144.1:15731320-16031320 GCF_016808335.1 Panicum virgatum | reverse complement strand
ACGCCCGATGCGGGTCATGAATTTACCGCGCCTGTAACATCCCGTATTTTTATGGAATGTTATATAGTGCAAAAATATGAATTTTCAAAAACTTTTTGTGTGCATGTGAAAATAGCTAGGATAATATAAGGTTGACCTCATCTTCCATCTCAAATTCTTAGTAGAATAAAATTTAAATTTAAATTAAGGATGATAATATTAGTGTGCTATATTTGGAGTTGGAGTTTATTTGGATCTATCTTGTTTCAATTTGGTTTGATTAAATTTTGTTTGAAGTTGGGTGGCAAATAATTTGAATTAAGCCATTCAAATTATTTTCAAAAGCTAACTCAAACCCCTATCTAACCTTGGGCCTAAACCTCCTAACTTACCCCAGCCTGGCCCAACCCGCATAGCTGCCTCAGCCTGCTAAACCGCCGACCTAGCTCCCCGCCTGACCGGCCCACGTGGACCAGCCCGCACCAGCACAACGTGCCCCGCCGGCCCACATCCGGCCCAGTACCGCCGTACCCCCTCTCCCCTGCCCTGAGCCACTGCCACCCTGGTCCCGCTCGTCAGCCGGACCCTGTTCCCCTTTCTTCCTTCTCTCGCCCTCTCTGCTTTTTGCATCAACCGCCAGCGCAGTGCCGCGCCTCCACCTGCCCCGCGCGCACGTCCGCCTCCGCTCCGCAACAAGACATGGAAAACCGCCTACCCGCGCGCCCTAGAAAGCCTAGACCCCGTGCGGATGGCCGTCGGATGCACACCACGTAGCCTCTGTGCGCGCCCCCAAACCGGCCCGGCAATCCTCGGCGTCCGTGCCGAGGGGAGCCCTAGCCAGCCGCCTATAAAGCCCTATCAGCCTCTCCAAACCCTAGCCACCTCTCCCTTCGCTCCAATCGAGCGCCGCCACCACCAAATCGAGCCGAGGATGCCGCTGCTGGTCTTCTTCACGCTGGCGCCCATACGACCACGCCGAGGTCCCCGAGCGGCACTACACGGCATCGCTCCCAGACCAGTCGGTGAGCCCGCTGTTCGGCCGCCGTACGTCACGGATGAGCCTCCGTAGTGGCCCTAGGACCCCCGTCCTTGCTTGTCTGCAGGAGCCTTTCACCGTAGCCATAACCAAGCTAAAACCCAAGCCTCACCGTGACCAAGAACACGCGAACATGCCGCGCCGCCGGGAGCCCCGACCAGCCCTACCACCGTTCGCGTGTCCATCCCGTCGCCGCCATGGACCTGGTAGCCTAGGAACCCACGCGTGTGCGCGAACCCGTGCTGGCCGAAAGGCCGTTCCTTTCACCCCTTGCACACCACCTCGCCACGCCCTTGGCTCGCCATGACGTCGTGGCTGTGTTTCGCCATGTGCGCGCGGATGCAGTTGCGCCACGCTAGCCAAAGGCTACGCCTTTGCCCGTTGCTCGCTGTCCCGCTCCACCGTGGCCGCGCACACCACGTCGCCTCTACCCTGATCTACCCGGCCTTGCCCAAAGCTGCCGCCTTGCATGCCCGCACATGCCGCGCCGTGGCCACGCCACGACGCGCACGACCTCTTTGACGCTCTACCCCACCTCGCCGCAGACCTGGTGGACGCGCACGAGGATGTGGCGTCGCGCCGCGACGCTGCCCACCCACGCGGGCAAATCGTCGAACACCTGGTCGACGCCTTAACCTTCCCTGCACACACCCTGCACCACACGAACGACCACACCGCCACGACCCGCACCGGATCCAGTCGAGCCGCACCGAATCCGCCGCCACACTGACGAGCGGACCCCACTTGTCAGTGGGTGACGAGCCGCGGACCCACCGGCTCTACCCGCCAGTGAGAGAGGAGGAATCGTTTTGGGCCGTGGCCCATTTCTTTTCCAGCTGAGCCGGTCTGCCAAGCCGAGCCGCCAGTCGTTGGGCAGAACCAAGCCGACCTCGCCCTTTCAGCCCAGTAAGCCAAGCAACCTAATCCTTTCTCTTTTCTTTTTCCTTTTCCCATCTGACACGCGGGTCCCACGCGTCAGCCTCAGTGTGGGGTTGATAGGTGGGGCCACTGACTAGTGGACCCACTGACCTGGACGTTGACCGTTGACTGTGTGCTTTCCTTTTTTCCGAAAATGATTTGTTAATTTCAGAAATAGAGTTAGGCTTCAAAAATTGATAATAAATTAACCAGATCTCCGAAAATTATGAAACTAGTTTCATAATTTTTCTAAAATCATGATCTACTCGTTAGAGTAGGTTTTGGATCTTATTTGGACATTTTTGTGCACTTGTGCACTTTGGCCCCTATAGTGATTCGTAATTACGAATATGCCCTTAGCGATGAGGAGCTGATCAACACCCCGGACAGACAGAGGACCCAGAAGGATGTACCGGACTATGAGAAGACAACGAAGACCTAGGACGACTATGAGAAGTCTCAAGTTCACGCCCATCTATGACTTGATAACCTATTAGGCATTGCTTGCTAGAACTGCTACCACTTTATTACTGTTATGAGATGAACCTGCATAGCCAATTGTGTGCCCTTATTCCTTGAACTCCTAATATAAACCATGTTGAATGGTTGATATGCTTGCATGTGTATGTGTGGGATTTCCTCGTGTTATGATAGTCTTGGCGTGAGTGGAGATCCACCATATCAGGAGTTGGTGATTAGGGCTTTTAGCTGGGGGCGAGCAAGTTGACTTTGCTGGGGGTGTGTGTTGGGCACACCCTATGAGCTCCTGTTGTGGGTACTTGTAGGTGTCGTTGGACACTGTTGGACTCTTGAGGTGTTTTGTGGGCCTTACCTATAATGGGTGCCATTCGCGGACCGTTGCGGCGGATACGCATGAGGACGGATATGCTTGCCCCGGCATATAAGGAACCGGTTGGTGTAACTATGATTAGTGTGACTTTGTGAGCGTGCACACAACTTATCCACTATGCGGGTGGATCCTGTCCGAGGATAGTAAGCGTGGTGCCAAGCCTGTAGGCGGATGTAGTATCAGTGCAGGGGGAGTAGGTGTGGACCTGGCATTTCCTGATTCGCGAAATTCATGGGAATCCTATTCTAGATGGCTTCACAGTCCCGGGGCGACCTCTTGCGAGAGAACGCGCCCAAACCCGGGAAAGCAGGATGGTGCCATGGCTGCTAGTTCTTGTTCTCAGTAGACCGGTGTCTCGTTGTCAGTCAGCTGGCCTCTGGCTGGCAGCAATTCGAGTGGGTCTAGGTGTACAACCCCTGCAAGGTGAAATCTATACGTATAGCCGCGTACTCGGTCATGTACGTTCCTACTCTTCTGTTACTTCCATTAGTTAGTGTGCCTTGATAGTTTTCTACCTCCCCCTATTCTACTTTGCTGCTTGGATAGCAGCTGAGGTGCAAGGAGAGGGAGTTCTCGCACCAACTTGGTTGGATATCAGGGACTTGGGTGAGTCTCGGGGGTGTGAGTTGACTGGGAGTCCCGGATGCTAGAATGGAGTCCGGGATGCCGGAATGGCCCGCGTCAGGTGACTTGGTAGATGCTATACTTTGTTGATGCTACGCATAGGAAACCCTAGCCATATCCGTTGGCTATTTCTTTATACCATAATGCATCCACTTAAAGCTTGCGTACTGATGGTGACGTGAACCTATCCCATCCTTGGGGATAGTTTGGTAGATGCAGGATCCGACTTGAAGATCGACGATGACTTTGAAGGAAGGACTAAGGACGACTCGTGCTTCGCTCAAGTTTGCCTGTGAAGGAAGGACATTAAGATGGAGGATGCTCCAGAAGTCTAGCTACCGCTTACGTGTTCTGTTTGTTTCCTTTTAGCCCAATGGGCTTGTATCTGAATCTCGTACTACAATCTGCTGGATTATGTAATAATTAAACCTCTGTTGTGTTTAAATGCAAAGTATGACTGTGATATGTAATTGAAAAGAATTCTGTATGTGATAGCTACTGATCTAGGGACTATCACACCGATATGTAATTAAAAAAAGAAAAACCAAATGAGTGCGGCGGAGCGCACCATATACCTAGTTACTACATAAATGGGCAAGTGGGCAACACAAGCGGTGGCAAGTTGCACAATGACATAATTTTGCACTTGTACTTACTCATCAACCCTCAAGTTAGGTTATAATGTAACCACACTCGAAACAACACACTTTTAGTGCTACCCGTTTCTCATATTTAACCAAATTTTACTTCCTATTAAAGTGAATTACATATTTATTTTGACTATTTGTGCAAACCACATTTCTAATACAATACCTTAAAAATCATAGTTATAAATTAGATAGGCCGAGTTGGCAAGGGAGAAAATTTATCAAACTATCAATACAAGTGTTAGCCAAATAGCTTTTCAACTGTACCAAACAAAATTCTAACAAGGAACCATATAAATTTAGCACTAAAGTTCATAGCTGAGTTCTTTCCAAAACATATCAATAAGATCTAAAATCCAAACTAGTGCTTTCTTGGTTAAGTGAATTATATATGCATATGCTTGACATTATGGATGAGAGGTGAATAGGTTTCTTTAAAGTTCCAACCAGTTAAGCTTACTATTTATAGATAAACTCAAAACTTGCAACCAAGATGAGTTACAAGCAAAAAGCACCAACCAAGATGAGTTATAAGCAGAAAGCACCAATCAAGATGAGTTACAAGCAGAAAGCACCGGACACTAAAGTGGTCCATGTATTTATTTTTTTGAAGTGTTTCTACACTAAACAAAATAAAACATAGGAAACTAAGAGTCTCCAATTGCAGTCCACAAGGAAATAACACTATTACAAAGAGAAGAAACTAATATTTTATTTTTTGCAGAATAAAGAAACAAGATAATGTATATTTACATGTGTTTAGAAATGTCGCTCTCTGCATTTCTTGGCAAAGTCGGTGGAAAGCGCTCCAACGTTCAGTGCTACAACAAAAGAAGTGATGAAAGTTAGTGCCACAAATTTTGTATATGATAATATCTCTAAGTACAATAATTCCCTAATAGAGTAAAAATGCATTCTTCCTATCCTATTTATTTTATTGTATTTTATTTTCTTTGCTTCTGGTTTATTTTCTCATTTTATATCCTTTTTTATCTCATTTACTCTTATATTTGACATCAGCATACAGGTATATAGGCTTGAAAATATATTGAATATGGACCCAAAGTTGGTCAGAGGCTCAAAATAAATTCACATACATAACTGTAACCGAAATAAGAATTCAAATCTTCCCAAATTCAAATTTGAGTATGTGTGTTGATTGACTCCAAACTCAAATTGAGCATCTTACCATTCAGTCAAATATGAACATGTGCGCACATTCAAGATAATCAAATAAGCATGCAACACAATAAACAATTGGAATAAGATGAATAAACCTTAGTGCATAAAAATAGGTCCTAGGTTTTACAAAATTCTAACTGATACATACTGCAATAGGAGAAAATATAATTATCAAATTTATTCAAGATAGTAGATTGTATTAGATGTGAAAAAACACATGTTTTTATTGACAAATTGAAACATGAATTTGAATAAGAAGAAGCCACTGTTCCATTGAAAACATTGGTAACATATTCATATCAACTTTCCAATCCCTGTGTAGTTAGGTATACAAGGTGCAGTGTGCCTCTTCAACATAAAAAGATCAGTCTTCAATATCAATTGCCTTCTTGTAACTACTTAAAAGCTGGATTCCATATGAACATTATCATAATGTGCCAATGGAAAAATCCAGACCTTAGTCTATCACCTTTAATTCCCCACATAAGTAGGAGTAAAAGGTGAATGGCCTACTCTGTCTCTTCAACATTCAAAAAATGAAAAATTAGTCTTCAGTACCGAGTTTCAACTTGTAACTAGCAAAAAGTTGGATTCCTTATGACTAAATAATGATAACCATCCAGCAAAATTAGAGGTGCATAGTACCTATAAACTCCACAATTCGCTTGAAGCCCCAAAGGGCTCTTGAGGCTGTCGACCAAGTCCAATAATGGTATCTCGAGGATAAAGGTTTTCACAAGATGAGTGAGGCAGAAGACTACATGTTTCCAGATGATACCTTGAATTTCTATTCTCACCGATCTCCACAAATTTCATGGTCTTGACAGCACGGTCAAATGAAACAGATAGAACTAACAAATTCCAGTGATAATCACATGCAGTAATGGTGGCATCATACCAGGCACCATCAAATAGATATACTTTTATCTGCAATAAGCATAATACAAATTAGCAACTTGCACTCCATCGGTCCAAAAATCAAACAACACTAAGAAGATCAAAGACATATCACCTTTTCAATGTCTGGGAAGAAAGAGTCATGTTTAGCTACAGTAGCTGAGGAAAAATTGTCTCAATCATGCTTGCTTCATCAAATTCAACGATAAATCCTGAAGCTTTCCATAGCTGATTGCCATCGGCTGTTAAAAAGAATAATTCGATGCATTAGATAAGTTTTACAAAAATATCTTCATTCGAACCATGCTTTGGCCTGCAAAATCAAATCTACATGTTTCTTTTATTGTCTATATATTTGGCTGTTCACATTAAAATTTAAACCTTGTGCTCAAATAAAAGTCTAGGAATAGTAAAATGATATTGCATAGTACCAGAGAGAAAGAACGAACAAAAGTATATTAACAAAAAAAATATGTCCTATATTACTGTTATTTGCAACATAAAGATTCCACACGAATCACATTAGTGAATCTTTTACATAGTTTTATGTTTGAATTGGGGTGATCATGAAAATCATGTCGGTTGTTTGCGCATATTTAATTTGCAGCCACAGTTAGCATCTCATGTTTGAATTGGGAATTTTTTTCTGTTCAATTTGTCGTCTAAAACAGGACTAACTTGTTCCTCCGACCTTCACACTACTGGCTAGCAAAAAAATCGAGGCCATGTTGTAGGGTGTAACCTTTCTTAATGTTGTCCATTGTAGTTAAGATCAGAGTGCATATGTATGTGTGAGTGGACAAAAACAGAGGGAGCAAGGTTCACTTTTATTGTAAAATCAGAAGCCTTGGCAAAATTTAACATGGTGCAGGAACCAGGAACACACAAAAAGAGAAGATGGTGCCCACGAGGCCATGAACACAGAGGCGACCGCGACGATTGCCTGGGAGACCCGCGGCACAACCCTCCTAGCTTCCGTGTTGATCGACAGGTTTGCCTCCCGTGGTTTCACCGCGAAACTCTCCTCTGATTTGCATAGTTTTAGGGTCTGTATGGTTTATGGGCTTATTCTAGCCTGGCTAGAATCTGGAGCCAGTTCAGCCCAAACCTGTCCAGTGTTAGCCACGAGCTCGTATTTGGTTTCTTGGTCAACTTAACACTAACTAGCTCAAAATTGTATTTGGTTGCTTGCATATTTGATGCAATAACCATGTCTTGCCTGTTGGGTGAAGTTACCGATCTCTCTTGCCCTCGCACCATCCACATCATCGTCAACCCAACCCATCGACGACAGCGCCCAGGAGGCCCTGCTCCATCATCCACTCATCCTTGTTCCGGCCGTGAAGGTCTATCCCCACTGCCTCCATGTGTGATTGATTTAACTAATCAATTCAATTGCAGTTCATATCAGTGAGCTAACGCAATTCGAAGTCCAAATCAACTCATGAGCAAATCAATTTCTAGGATCAAGTTCAGCAGCCGGAGATGGAAGAGAGAAGGCAGTGGATGGGTGGGGAGAGGAGGCCAAGTGCGTGGAGGAGTGCTGCCATCCGCTGCTAGCAAGCGAATCTGCCACCGGTGGCGCTCCCGGCCTCGCGCGAGCGCGACCTCCGCCGTTGGCACACACACGAGCGAGCTTTGCCCCTGACCGCACACGTGGGCGAGCTCCGCCACCGACTGTGGGGAGCGCATCAAAAAGGCGAGCCTGCCATGCGGGAGGGTTGAGGGGGAGCGACGCCAGCTGCAAGGAGCACATCAGGCCGTGCGGGCGAGAGCGCCGAGCTCTGGCGCGGCGTCCGCACACAGGTGCTCCATCAGTCGCACACGGGAGTCCGTGCTCCGCCGCCGCAGCCGAGTGCTCCCCCGTCGCAAGAGCGGGGCCCGAGCTTCGACGTTGGGTGCTGGAGCTAGACCTCCGCCGCCGAGTGCAGAGCTGCTGTTGGGGAACGATGGGAAAGAATCAAGGTTCGCCGCTGTTGTCGGGGAACGAGAAGAAGGGGGTGGACGCACGAGAGGTGAGCCGAGACAAGCTTTTAGCTTGGACAAGCCTAGCTAACTGGAGACGGCTGAATCTCGCGTTCCTGTGGAGCCAGGCCAAGAGGCCGATTTGGCTTGCTATAGCCCGGCTAAAGAGGCTAGTCAAGCAACCAAACATAAATTAGGTGGTTTATGGGAGCCTGGCTGGAGGTTAGCCACCCAACCAAACGGACCCTTAGTTCCTGCACCATGGAGTAGGTAAAACAAGAAAGGCAAGGTTCTGGACTGCATTCGGGTCACACGAGCAGTGTGGGAGTTCGAGCCTTGCGGGCAGGTTCCAGGGGTGCTTTGTCGGCGTGATGGGTCTACATCCCTCCATTTCGCCGCCGGCTCGCTGCAGTGCCGGGCATAGGGGTAGGGCAGCATGTGCGACGGCCGAGGGCCCAAGCCAGTAGCGGGGCCAAGTCCAGGTATGTATATGTACTACCTCTGTATTGATAAAGGAAGTCATTTTAAGTTTGTGTTAAGTTGAATATTTTAAATTTTGACTATAAATAAATTCTTTTGGGTTGAGTTTGAAAATATGAAAGCGATATAAGTAGATTCATCTTGAAATGCAGTTTCGTAAAAGTATATATATTGACTATATTTTATAGGAAAAAGATATTTCCTCCGCCCCAAAATATAAGTCATTCTAAAATTTTTAGGATAGATTAACAAAATAGTAAAATGATCACGTTTGCCCCTATTTATTACTCATATTTGGCAGTAATTGATACTTATATGCACATGCACTTTCTAAATAGAGTACAGTGACTTGTTTTTTTGACAAATTTTGAATCTAGAATGACTTGCTTTCTGAGACGGAGGGAGTAGTGGTCAAAGTTGTTTTTGAGACCGTGTCGACCTAGAGGGAGTATTATGTAAATGTAGCTACAGAGTACAGCCCACCCCAAAGACTAAGAGACCGCCGAGCCGTCGTCGGAGGGCAGCGGAACTACGGAAGCCAAATCGTCGCGGTCTCGCGGAGCACTCGCCACTCGCCGCTTGCGGTTACCATCCGCATTGCGATCGCATCGACAGCTCATCGTGGTCTTGCGGAGCGCTCGCTGCTCGCGGTCATAAAATTTTATATAAAGTCTAGACTCTAAGACTAAGGGGCCATTCCTCCAAAATCCTAGCGCCGGCACTGGCTCGCCGCCGCCGAGCACGGGATCCCGCCCAGGCTCCGCCATGGTTTCTGCACTTTCTGGGCTTCTAGCTGCCCTGAGGAATGTGGACAGCCCATATGGGGGAGAGGCCCAATAGCTGGTCCAGGCAACCAGGTTGGATCCTGCAGGCCGGGCCGGGCCGAATTCTCACGTTCAATCAAGAGGCAAAGCTTCAGGCGTTTACAAACAAAATGACGTGGGAGTTCGATTTAAGCCTGAAGTTTATTGCTTAAGCCCATTATTATTATTTTTCGGATAAGCCCGTTATTATTGTCCCGGCCCGCACCAAAAAAATGAAGGAGTATTCAAATAACGTAACAGCTATAATAATGCCTATGATTTAACTAGTTCGATAACTTATTTCAGAAAATGCTGATCTGAAGTGTATGACAAGTCTGAAGATGTCATTAGTTGGCAGTCCATTTTTTTTGTTGCAGCTGACTGTCCATAAACTTAAGAAGCATTCAGGGAAGATGATACCACTATCTAGCTGGTCTGATATAGTATTGTGCACGATGAAGAGAGCGTGCAACACGAGTCGCGCACTACCATTATATTAACTAGTCTATCAACCTGTGCTCCTGCACGGGCTAGTTAGAGATATCTAATAATTATCTATCTCACACTCTCTTTAACCAATTAAATATTCTAATCTAGTACTGCAAAGATATATATTTACCATTATGTAATTGTAATAAATGTGATAGGTTTAGTTACTAATAATTTTCTCTCACTTCACATCACACCTCCATATATGTTTGATATGTGTTTAATTGTGTCGGTGTCCCGACCCGGGGGTCCGGATCCCAATTAGTAAATGCTGCGTGTTTGCTCGTCCCAGATGTTGATACAAGACGCAACACAGTAACGCACGGGTTTATCCTGGTTCCGGCCACGGGGCCGTACGTCCAGCAAGAGGGTGTGCGAGGGCACTGTATTATCTTGCACCCGTAGTGCTTGTAGTAGGGGGTACAAGCGAGGCGAGAGAGGGAGGGAGGCTCCCAAGTCTCTGCTAGAAAAGGAGTTGGTTGAGATGAGTGCGATGATCGCGAATGTGTGTGTGTGACCGTGGTTGCTGATGTTCAGAACGTCCCCCTTCAAAGGAAGCCCGCCTCCTCCTTTTATAGTCACAAGGAGGGGCGGTGTACATGAGTAGGGGAACGTAAAAGTCGTCGTCTTCCCCCGAGTCGTGGGGGTGCAGTGGTCGAACACTGTAGAAAGTACATTGTGGGGCATGGCGTCGGGCATGGTGGTCGTCCTGGATGTCGTCCGTGGTCTTGCGGAGATCGCGCCGGCGTCCTGTCAACTCCAGCAGGCGGTGTGGTCGTCACTGTGGAATGTTCAGTCCTCCAGATGTGGCGTTCTGTGGGTCTTGCAGTTCAAGGCTCTGCGTGTTCCAGCGGTGGCGGGGCACGCGGAGGTTCCGGACCCCCCTGGATAAAGTGCTGGTGCGCGCCCTTAAGGAGGTCCGAGGGTTGCGTGGAGGTCCCGGACCCCTCGAGGGAGGAGGTCCAGGACCCCGACTGCGTGTGCTGTGCGTCCCTCTCGATGGGGTACGTGGCGTCGCCGGACCCCTTCCCCAGCAGGAGGGTGGTCCGGGGCCATACGTGTGATGAGGTGGAGTCCGGTCGGCCGGAGTTAGTAGAATAGTACGAGAACAGTGCCGAGCGCGTCTCGTCCCGCGTCGCAGGTCTCACAGTGCTGCCATAGCGCCCGGGATGGCGGAGCAGTGACAGGAGTTGGCGGATGGGACTCTGGTCACAGCCACTGTGGGGAATGGCGGCCTGACGCCGTCTGTTCTGTGCACTGTGGAGGAGTGGTTGTCATTCAATGCCTCCGTACGACGGGCAGTTGAGCGGCAGAGCTGTTTGTCCCTTACGCCGAGGGGTGGCCTCGAGCGAGGCGGAGGTGAGTTACCTGCTCGAGGGAGGTTCGCTGCCCTCGAGCGAGGCAGAGATGGTTTGCCCGCTCGAGGGTAGGTTCGCTGCCCTCGAGCGAGGCGGAGATGCGGGGCGCAGTCGAGGGGTCTCGACGGGAGCCCTTGAGCGAGGTGGAGATCGTCCCGCGGGCCCGAGAAGGGGGCGAATGGGCCGTATGCTGGGCTTCTTTGAGTTCTTTCCTTTCGTTCAGATCGGAAGGAGGCCGTGGGCCTTCGTGGGCCTAATCGCCTTAATCATGTGTTTGCGTTTTAGAGTGATCTTAGTGTCCCGATTAGGGTGTCCCTAATCGTGGTACCCGACAAATTGAACACTTTGTTTGAGCTATGTGAACAACATAAAAATTGGTATTCTTATCTCTTTTCTTATACATGAATATATGGTGACAAACACATTATGGTTAGTATGTTTATATAAATAATATATTAATAATAATATGAATAGTAATTTAGAATTTTATATTGATGCGCTTTAAGATTTTATTATAATAACATAATTTTGATTCAGATTTGGGGTTCATTCTAACTTTTTATTATGTTATTATTGGATAATATATATAAAAATTTAGGGGGTTATTTGATATTATTTTATAATGGCGTAAGTGTGTAATTTACATAAAGATTAGAGGGTTACTTTAGATTAGTTCTTTATAATGGCTGAGGTGGGTAATTTAGATACATACTTTAGTCTATTTTCATAATGGCAAGGTGGGTAATTTATTAAAAAAGATAACAAATTCAATGGCTATTATAATGGCCGGATGTTTCTGATTTTTGTGAGAATTTAAATGATTTCTCTATTTTTTTAGACTATACACATAGGATCCTAGGTGGCTTCACCTGGAGGCTTCAAAAGGAGCCTCCAATTAGTAATAGTAAGACCTAGGATCCTATGTGGCTTCACCTAGAGAGTTCAAAAGGAGCCTCCAATTAGTAATAGTAAGATTGGTAGTATCGTTCAGTAACTGATTATAGTTTCATTTCGAGATCTCCAACTAATTAGTAATTAAATTCCATCGAACAGATGATGGCTCTGATTCCGACGATCTTATTTGATACCCCTCGCCTCCCATGCGCTTCTAGTAGCTCACCTCCATCGTGTGTTGGTGCTAATAAGATTCTTCTCCCTGTGAAAGTCAGCTCGTTAATTTTCGTACTGTTGTTGTTGTTGTTTTGGTGTGGGAGGGACTTGTTTCATACTATCTTCCACAGGACCACACTGCAGTCGGCACATGCGTCAGAACTCGACTGTAGTTTAGACTACAGAAAACTTAGCTACATGAAGGACGACTCTGATTTCTGTACACGCGCACGCGGGCACGTGTGGGCCGTGGCCGCATGCCCCGATGTCATCTCGCAGTACTCAGAGAATTCTTGGGGGGGTTGGGATGGCTACATATGCATGATGATCAGGTAGTTTAACTCATGTGCCCAGTGACTTGCAAGTTGATTGTGGACGGCCGGAGCAGCTGACTTTTGGCATGGCGCACTCTCATTGCAAATATATTACGACCAGACTTTTGCGAAACAGTCTATTATTTAATTTGTGTCTCTTGGGAAGTTTCCTGTAGTGTTTAATTCGTATTTTGTGCCTTTATAATCTTTTGATCAGAAGGGAGTCAGAAATTAAGACAAAAGCTGTGATATATATACTTCAAACTACACATTGCCCTCTCAGTGATCAAGAGGAGGAGACAATTCATGACGACCTTCTATCCGCATGTGTTTTCTTCCATCAGTTTTGGCATCTTTTTGCTGCGCCGTTTTGGGCTCCCGGGGTTCACATCTCAAGCAAACAAGGCTGGTTTCTTTGAATGGTGGGAGCAAGCTTGTGATTTGGTCGGAAAAGCAGTTCAACGGGTTTTTTACACTATGATCGTGTTAGGGGCCTGAATTCTGTGGAAAATAAGGAATGACTTAGTGTTTGATGGGGGCCTCACCAAGGATATAAGTATATATTGGTCAGGCATTTCCCATGGTATAAGAAGAGGATGATCTCTAGATGCTCGCAGGTGCCAAAGGGCTAGGAGTTATGCATGGTCGCTGTTAGACCTTTAGGTGAAACAGTATCCTGATCTAGTATAAGGTCTAGGGTCGTCTCTCCTAGTTCATGGACACGTTTTTTATTTAAAAACCAAGGGTGTGTGTTGTATGACTATTTTAGTCTCGTTTTCTCTCTCAATACAATGATTCACGTCTATCGTGCGTATTATTCCAGAAAAGAAAGCTTTTAAGTGAACCTGTGATATATACGTTCAGCCATCTACCATTAACTGTAGTGAATAAAACACGCTCAGTGCAGTGCTGCTGAAATTATACAGAAGAACCCATAAAAAATTATACAGAAGAAATGCATAGCTACCGCAAGAAAAGCTGGAGTTAAGTCTGAAATTCGAAGAAAGGGCTCAGGGCAGAAATGCATATGGAACAACATCACGCATTCACCTAGCGTAAAGGCAAACGCCAAGAGTATAGCGTAATATCTGCAGTGAGAAAAAAGAACAAGAACTTATTACACCAACAGAACTTGCTCTGATCTATAAATTTATCACCCTACAATCCAATTCAACAGCCAGAGCTTATTATTACATCAGAGTTGAGCAGATGGCATCGGCTCAAATCAAGCGGCGGACATACATAAAATGAACCACAACAATGGAACAGCAAACACGACGACGACGACGACAACGTACGAGAGCAGTGGCGGCGAAGGAACAAACAACTTGAGTAGGACACACTTGACTAGGGAAAAGAAATTAGCGAACGACACCTTCTGCCCCCAGATCTCTTGTGGCATCAGGGTTTCTGCCCTGCGCTTCAGTACGATCCCCGGATGCCAGCAATCAATTGCTGAACCGCAAGAACAACATCCTGGTCATTGCTCAGCAGAGTCTGAAGACCGGGCGCGCATGCGTCCACCAGGCTCACGGCGTTCCCCAGGTTCCCAAGATCGGCGATAAGAGCTACTGGCTGCACAGAGGCTGGAAGAGAAGCCGCACATGACTTTAGCTTGTCCGTCAGTACGCCGATCGCGCCCACCAAACCGGCTTGAAGATCCTTGAAACAGCCCCCAACTGGTAGCGCGTTCTGAATCTGCGCCAGAACTGTTTCTAGCTCCGTCGCAAGCTGGATCAGCAGGTCCTCAACAACAGGCACTATTTCCGGCTGCACCTGCACAACCAGAAGAAGACTGACCACATCAGTTTGCAGCTGAGCCTGCGCTTGGGCACAACTGTCCGCAACTTGTTGCAGCTGGCCAAGCAAATCGGCCGGCAGAAGAACTGCTCCCAACAGGCTCTTCACTTCGTCGCTAAGTTTCTGAACACCAGAGACAAGTGCTTGCAACTGGCCCGTCAGTTGGCCGACTGTCACGCTGACAGAAATCTGCTGCAGACGGCGAGCATTGGCGGCAACAGGAACGGCGGAGGCCAGGCACCAGCCGGTGACGATCAGGGCGAGGAAGACGGTAGCGGAGATCGTCCGGCTTGACGCCACGGACGCCATTGGGGTGTCCCTAGAGCTACCCTCTTCCTTCCACTCTATCACCGTATGGATGCAGGAGCTACAAGTTTTTGTGAGTCTGTTTGAGAGCAAGCATCAATTTATAGAAGCTGGGAGCTGCCTCTGTGACCAACTGTCGAGTCGCTACTCGCTACTCGCTACTCGCTACTCGCTACTCGCTAGGCCATGCATGTGTAGCACTTTGTCTCTCTAACAAGGCTTGGAGTATTTTTTTTGGAGGATTTACAGTGCAGAATTCCCAAAAAACAGCATAGAGATTGGGAAGCTCGAACTCATAGGTCAAGATCTGAACTAGTATGATTTACAATGACTTACGGATTTTTTTTTGAGGGAAGACTTACGGATTTTATAAAAGCAATTATGAAAGCTGACCATTTAAAACATTATTGGGTAATAATACCCTAGGCCACATATGAAAACCTTAGCTTATTATTTGCCAAAAAAAAAGAAATTCCTTGCAATGATACTGGAGCGAAAGTTGACCATACTCTTTCTAGGTATGGTATCAGGCATATGCTTTGCTTCATAAATCATGCATGGCTCACACACAGATAGGAGAAGCCAAAAAAAGTAGCAGGAAAGACAGGTGGTGGGTTGTGATGCTGTAAAAAAGGAATTATTTAGAAGTCGAAAAATATAAAGATCCAGGATAGTATATATTATATTAATATTTATAGAATTTTATATGATAAAAGGCTAAGGCCACTGAGAAACCTTTTTGTTCTGGACATGCATATCTCGCTGGGATTATTCAGTATGTGGATTCTTATACAATTCACTATGACCAACACAGCTATCGTAGTATCCATATATAGCTAATACATAATAGATAAGGGAAATCAACAAAGTAGCTTGCATTAATTTTTATAAGCCGCTTCTCACCTTTTGGCCTTCTCAGTTGAATTCCTTTTTACTTGAGAAAAAAATGAAGTGTGCATGATGATAAAAGGACAGATAACTATACCGTCAATTGAAGGCCGGAAAAATGTATCTCTCCGGTTAATCCAACGATTGAAGTTAGAAAAATGTAATAATTGAAGGCTGCCTATGCTAAACTGTAGAGGTCTGAAAATTACATTATCTAAAAAAAACTGTACCCCAAATTTAAGGTGGCATCTGATTATAGTCAGAGGTACTCAAGTTTGAGGGGCAGAAGATACCATTGGCAAATAGACAAACAATTACTAGTATTTGGGGACTGATGACAGCTTCATTCCGAGATCTCCAACTAATTAGTAGTTAATTTTCATCCAGCAGATGACAGCTCTGCTTCCGATCTTCTTTGATACCTCTCGCATCCCATGCGCTTCTAGCAGCTTAGATGGCGTGCTTAGATTCCTGACCATTTGTATGCTAGGTGTGTAGTCAACTAGTTTAATTTCAGACCTTTCATTTGCTGGGAGGGACTAGGTTCATATCTTCAACAATGCAGTTAGCAAATAAAGTAGATGTCATACGGGACACGGACTTTACATGAAAATTCTCATTAAAAAAATCTAACTTTTCAAAACAATCAATAGGTTCATACCCGTATGTTGCTATGGGCCTAAAAAATCTAATGTAGCACAAAATTAGATATCCCAAAATATTGAAAATTATGTAACCATATTGTATAGAGTAAAAGTATTCAAATGTATGATAAAAGGAGATAATCAACCCAAAAAGTCTAGATACAAACGCAACATATTTTATTTCTTTTCATGTGATGTGCCTAGAATAGTGTTTGACGTCAGGAGGACGTAATTTCCGGTATGTATTTTGTGACGGCTACATTATTTGATATGAGAACTTTGTAATGGGCACGACAATAATTATTATACTACAAATATAAATGTAGTTTTGGGTATCGAGTCGTAGCTCAGTTGATGAGCACTCCAGGTGCGGAGGCAACCGATCACACGTTCGAGTTCTGATCGATGCGTGATTGCCCACCAGGTGCTAAGGCGTGCGTGTGGGTGGGGTGCGTGCGTGTGGTGTGAGTGCCTCAGTATAGCATGTTCTGGGACTACTCGAATAGCCTCGTCTGCACTGAGTCTGGTCAGCGTGGATACCTAACCTTGTACATGACATGCCATTGCTGCTGCCTACTTTCCAAAAAAAAAAGGGACAGCCGCATACACCAACCCACGGGATGCTTGATGACTGTGTGCAGGTGATGGGTGCAGCGTGATGTTTGGCTCCTAGACATCCGATGTTCTGATATTGAGCCGTTTGACACAAACCTTCAGAAATTTCCTTTCTTTGCAATTCCTCTATCTTCATCCGATAAGCTTCACGCTGCTTTGTTCCTTTCGATCCTTCTATCATCGGGCTTCAGAATAGCCAGAATTCTATCACTCCCCCGATAAGCCACTTGGTATCATCAAAAATATGGAAACCTGCAAAACACGTGAACAATCAGCAAAATCAAAACCGTAAACCATAGCGAATTGTAAATTAAATGACATGGCAACCCATAACCATTGGCTGTTCAGGCATGGTACCGGTATGGTAGTAACATTGACGCCGGATGCATTAGCATTAGAACCACGCTAATACTAAAATCTAACTCCTGTATACTACCATCTACAGAGAATGAATTTAGACAGTTAAACAGTTTTCAGCACATTATAATTGATTTTCAGATGTGATGGACAAGATCACTCCAACTAGGACAAATCTAGGTCACTTTCATTGTTATCTGCATCACACTTTCTTCCTTTTGTAAAGAGCGTCCTCAACAATAGCCTCTACTTTCTGGTGCTCTATTTTTGTATTCAACTCCAGCAATAGCCTCTATATTTCTGGAGGCTTTTACCTGTGTGCCATTATAAATTGTTGAAATGACCAACATGCCATCCAAATTTCAAAAAGTTCCTCTGTGCCCTTCATCGAAGTTTCTTTTACCTGTGTGCCACTACCGTCGACATCCGTTAATTCTTGCCGTTTGCCCCCCATACTGACATGTGGGCCCAGTCCATGAGTCTTTCTCAACTCCCCTCGCAACGCTCCCATGGAGGCTGCCGGAGCCCCACGCGCGGCCCGCGATGTGCCCCGACGCGGCCGGCGGAGCTCCTCGCTGCGGCAGCTCCCTGTGCGTGGCCGACGGAGTTCCCGTGGTGGCGAGCGGAGCTCCTTCCCTGCACGGCAGCCGGCGGACCTCCCTGAGCGCAACCGGCGGACCTCCTTGCGCGACCTGCGGAGCTCGCCGGCTTGCGGCAGATGGGGCTCCCCCTTGGGGCGGCGGATCTCCCCGAGCCCAGCGGAGTCGCTCCTAGCGGCGGCGGAGGAACGAAGCCCGCCCAGTGTGGCGCGCGGCAGGTGGAGCTCCCTCGTGGGGCGGCGGACCTCCCCTAGCCCGGCGAAGCTGCTGCTAGCGGTGGCGGAGGCGTGGAGCCCGCCCGGTGTGGCGCGCGGTAGGTGGAGCTCCCCCACGATAGGGCGGTAGACCACCTCCGTGCGGCCGGCGGACCTCCCATGGTGGCGGACGGAGCTCCATACCTGTGCGGCCGGCGGAGCTTGCCGGCACGCGGCTGTGGGGCTAGCTGGGGGGGGGGGGGGCGCTCGTCGGCGGTGGGGACTGGCGGGGCAAGCTCGCGGGCGCTCGGATTCGCAGCAGGCGCATGGAGGTCCTGCAGCGGCAGGCGCGGGCAGCAGGCCGATGCGACGGCGGCCGCGCGGACGCGCGTGGGCCAACGCGTGAGTGGCGCAGGCTCGTGGACCAGAGGCTGCAGGGGCTCGTACGCCGGAGGAGGGCGGCACACAGGATGCGGCGGAGGAACAGAGCACCTGCCGGCGGCTTGGGGACGCAGGGAGCGGCGGCCGGGGCACTGCCGGTAGCAGCTGCAGCACCAGGCACGATGGAGGGACGGCGCTGCGGATCGGGCCCACACGCCAGGATAGGCAAACAGACGGAAGGTCGACGGAATGGCACGTAGGGAAAGAAAATTTTTATATTTGTGTTCGAATATGGAATCAGATACGGATAGTGTTAATTTTTGTCGGATAAGATTGTAATGGATATCGACATCATAAAAATTTAAGTTTTGAGCATTTGGATACGGATCGGTTACAGATATTGGATACTCAAAATCTGATACGGACGGATAAAAATCCTCCCAGACTGGATTGAATTCGAATACGGTCGGGAAATATCCGTACCATTTACATCCCTAGTCGAACCTACTACGCTAGCCTCGATTCTTCGGGCCTGTTTGGGAGGACTTCTCGAGTGGCTCCAAAACCGGCTTCTCAAGGAGCTCTACCAAACGATGCTTTCAGCCCAGCTTCAACTCCGGCGCTAATGATAAAGCCCCAAAAAACCTGGTGACTGGAGCGACAGGAGAGCGCGTAGCCACAAAATTGCAGCTCCGGCGCTGGCTCCATCTCTTGTGCCATCTTTGCCCTCCGCTCGTGCGCTGCGCGCCTCCTCGCGGACTCTCTCTGCGCACGCTACCGGGCGGCGCCGGAAGCCCGTGCCGCGACGGGGCACGGTGGGGTCCGGGCGGCGCCATGAGCCCGTCCTAAGGCCGGGCATGGCAGGGTCCGGGCGGCGACAGGAGCCTCAGCCCGCGCGTCGGAGCGAGATGTGGGAGGAAGGAGGAAGAAGAATGGATAAGGAGAGTGTGGCAGAACCGCCAAAATTAATCCAGTTAAAGTGCCCTAACCATCTTCTACACACACTTCAACGGAGTAATATGACAGTCTGTCGGGTAAAATCCCGATAACACCACTGTATTTCGGATCAAAACAACATACCTCACTCGAAGGTGAGCCCAGAGATTACAATAAACATAAATTTTACAACACAAACTTCAAAATTAAGTGCTATTATAAACTGAGTTTGAGGATTCAAATAGGGTACCTCAGAAAATTGAAAGTAGATGAGTTCTTCGGAGTTTATAACAGCAGAAAGAAAACAATAACTAATGTTGATACATGACATCATAATGAAGCCCGTACATGATGTCAATCTCACCAAGTATTCCAAAAGTTACTTGAAAACAAAGTTACAAGCAAGACTGAGTATACTAATACTCAGCAAGACTGACCCATCTAAAGGTATAACATAGCCCTTTAGCTAGACATGCAGGGTTTGTGAAGATTCTGGAGTTTCTTTTGCTGAAAAGCAATAAAGAGTAGATCCTTAATTTTAAGTTTTAGCTTTCAAATTCTAATTTATTTCATTAATCATTCTATGTTTGCACCTATCTATACAAGCATGATAGAGAAATTATTTGCATCCAACAAGATTGAGTATCACCTTTGTTTTACTTCTTACTCTATGTGGCAAAGAGATTAAGCAGTCTCAATATCCGTGAGAGGCGGGACAGTTCGAACCGAATTTCAATCCTTGCAAGGTAAAACCTAACACACACGCTTGGAGCACTGTTGAGTCACTCTCAAGTAACCGTTTGCTTCTCATTCCGGTTCATGGATCAGGGCCACTCTCCCCGAGTACAGAGAACCGCCCTTCTCTGCACTCTAGTTGTACGACTATAGGGCACCAACCTCGCCCTCATAGCCGTGATCGATTGCACAACCTATCTTTCAACATAATTTTAATTCCCTATCTTTAAGAGAGAGTGGGAGGTATGTCCATTTGCCGGGCCGAGGAGTTACTAGGCTTGCCGGTACCATATTTACGGCGTGTGGCTAGTACTTTCAAACACTTAATCAACACTACCACACACTGCGGCCTTATCAAATTTTATCAACATAGACGGATTACCACCATAACACTAGTTGAAACTAGTAACCCAATGCGTCCATGGTCCTTATAGTGATTGCAGAAGGTAAACAATCAACTCCTATAAAGCTCGCGAGTGATAGGCAATCACTCGACTTTTACCAGTTCTATTAGCCTAGAAGCTATTCGAACTCAGATTCTAGTGTTCAATCAATAGGAATATAGAATTATGCATCTAAGGTTTTCATTCCACTCCTAATAACTTAAATGCACAAGTAAAGAAATTGCATAATTTAAAATACTGGGATTATGTACCGGGGCTTGCCTTTAGTAGAGTCTATAGAGTCAGTAAGCGTTAGCTCTTCCGAATCTGGGTTCGGGACTTCAGTTAGTTCCGCGATGTTGATTGGACTTCATGCAGTTCACTCTTGGACTCCGGTTTCACGTTCAGGTCTTCATTATGTTCTGTAATGTTGACTTGGACTTCAGAAGTATCCTCGTCTGGTTTCTGGAATAGTTCGTACGTTCCGTCGACTAGCAATATCGTTTCTATATGCAATGCAGTACTCGAAATTAGTGAAGTGCTTAAGTATAGCTTTCCTTCACTAAAGAGTTGAAAACCAATAAAGTAAATATTTAAGACCAAGCTTAAAAGTGTTACTTTACTGGGCAATCGTTTATAGAGTAAAAGCAAACATAAGGAACTTAATAAAATAATATGGTTGGCTGCTCTAAGCAACATAAAGAGATTTAATTCAAAACGAGAGTTTGAATTCAAAAGAAGTCAAACAAACAATGTAGATCTTAAAGCAAACATGGCATGACCCTGCATACAAACATTTTAACCTAAACTTTGCAAACATTGGTGGAGTAGCATTTCATAAAAATTAATCAACTAAAGCAACATGATTATGATCACATGGCAACCAGGATAGGGTTTATGTCCACCGAAGTTATGGTTCAAGAACAAATAACAAACCCTGAACTAAGAACATGTTCTGATCCTATAAAATTATGCTCAACAGAACAACTCTATCTAGCAAATCAAGTCCATTCATGCAGCATATAAATCAGGAATTAAAACTAGAGCCCAAGGTTAAATAAAAACCTTAATATAGACATTGCAAAAATTCTCCCAAAAAATTAACATAAACTATTTATGCTCATGGTAAAAAGATGACCTTAAGTAATTAACAAAAGCATGCTTTAAATAAATAAAAGGGTGCATAAGCTAGAAATAAACAAACACATGAAATAACAAGCAAAAGTCGAGCATTTGCCCAATAATTTTTACACAAGACTATACATGGTAAAATGATGCTAGGTTCCAAAAATCAAGCATAACAAAGCTATGATTAAAAAGATATAAATAAATTACTCATTTGCAAATAATTAAACTAGAGCACACAATATAAAGTTTTATACAAACTTTAGTAAGCAAAGTTGTAGAGCTAGTTGAGACGACCACAACAAAATTAATTTGTTATTTTTCTAATTTTTTTTACTAATTACTAGGATTTTTCAAAGTTCACAGCATAAAATAGAGAAAAGGTTTTAATCTTTTGCAGAAAAGGCCTTAAGAAGATTTTAGTCCTTGCAATTGGGTCCCTGCGCCATGGTTGACCTTGGGGAGTTCTGCTCCGGCCGGATTCCGGCGTCTAGGGTGGTCGGCGGCGAGAGTGGAGGGGCTAGGGGGCCTCAGGGACTCGAGCCGCACCTGTAGAGGGGTTTGGTGGGGCTCGGGGTGGCTTGTGGTGGGCTGCCCACGGAGCATGGCCGGCGGCGGCGATGGCCGCTCGGCGCGGCGGCGTTCCGGTGAGGCAATGAGAGGAGGGTCGGGCTGGGAAGCCTCAGTAGGGCGAGGACAAGCTGATGGAATACTTGATTTGGGTAGGGCTGGGGTGGAGAAGGGGTTCCATGTGCGGGCCGGCGAGCGGCGGTGGGAATGGCGGTCGACGGCGGTGTACCTGGAACAGGGAGGGTATTGCCCTTTTTATAGGCACGAGGGAGGTAGAGGAAAAGGAATGAGTGAGTAAAGGAGAGGATTAGCTCGCCGAGATCATCCCGCGGCGGTCGGTGGATTTTCCAGCGGCGGGCCGGTGAGCTGGCGCGAGCGGCGGCGTGGCGCGCATGCGGAAAGCCGGGCAGAGGCGGTTCGAGGGCGGCGGGGCTTTGGGTTTGACGCGTGGAGGCGGCGTAGGTCAGTAGGAGGGCGGGGGAAATGGTGGCGGGGCAAAAACCATGGCGGACGGCGGCGGGGCGGCGCCCCTGTTTCGACAGCCAAAGGAAGAAGAAGGAACTGTGGGCAGGGGCGGTTTTGTAATTTTCCAAACTTCCAGGGGTTAAACTGAAAAATAAAATTTCCCGTTGATCTAGGACTCAAATGAAAATGTGCCCAAAATGAAAATTGTTCAGTTTTTCAAGACCTACAACTTTCATGTTGTGCAAATTTTTACTAGATCAAAGGATTATAAAATATTTTCAATTCCGTCAAATCTTTTAAAATTTAAAAGAACACACTTTATTTTTAAAATTGCAAGGGAAGTTTTATGTACAAATACATCTTTTTATGAGGGTAAAAGTGAAAAACAAAATATACATTTTAACCCCTCATAAATTTTGAAATTTGGCTTTTGCAAAACTATTTTGTAAAAAGGAGCCTAAGGTTGTTAGCCTGAGTGGTGCGAAGCAACCGGCAGCACTCCACAGGTGGGGGGTTCGAACCCCCATCGGGCGAATTTCCCCGCCTGTGGGAAAAAACCCCTCGCTGTGCTCCTGATAGCTTGGGCTGTGTAGTCAGCCTGGCTCGGCCTGGCGTTATGGTTTCCCGGCCTACTGGGTAACGGTTCCGGCCCGGGTAAATGTTCCAGGAAATGGCACCAGACCCAAGGTCTGAAAGAACAATCCGAAACCGAAAAAGGTATATATTCATGAAATCCGAAACTTGTAACCTTAACTGGAAAAGAACATGACACACCTCTATTCAGGGATCTAGAACCAGAAAATGTATTTCTCAGACCGGAAAATTGTGTTTTACTCGAAAAATTACCCAAAATAGTCTGAAACAGAAAAAGAAAGATTCAATAACCGTAAATGTGTTATTGCAATCGAAAAATCAAAATTTGTAACAAGAAAATTATGAATATATCAAACATGTTGGACTACATAAGAAATCCATTTGCCTCAGAAAGAGTATCGGCCATGGTCGGAAAATCAAAATTTCTAACAAGAAATTTATGAATATATCCAGCACGTTGGGTGTGGGATCACACTGAGGCTAGATAAGTTATTTAAATTGACAACATGGGTAGAAGAATGTTGACTTTTTTGCAACAGGAAAACAAAATAAGGTGGAAACGAATGATTATTTGTCAAGGCTTCTATTGATGCCTTCTAATACCTCCATTGATTTCTCGAATGTTTGTTTGGACTTAGTCGTCGACTTTAGGAGCTTCATTTTCCGGTTGCAGAATGAATGGCCATGACTCAACTAAATTTTCCGGTCACAATGAACAATTTCCGGTTTGAACCTCCACATTTTCCGGTTGCGGAATGGATGAGCTAAATTTTCCGGTCACATAGAATAATTTCCGGTTTGAACCTCCTAATGTTCCGGTTGCGGAATGGATGCTTATCTTTTTCCGGTTCAAAGAAGAATTTTCCGGTTTTGTGATCACATTTTTCCGGTTTCGGGGTTGGGGGAGCGTGCTGAATAACTTATTCAGACTCTGGGTGTTAAATAGAGAATGCAATTTATTTATTGTTAATTTAGTATTAAAAAATTTAGTATTTCATCAATGATGTAATGAGAGAATTAGGGGTGACAATAGGTCACCCTTAGAGAGAATGAAGCCCAAATGTAATTCAGTACATGAAATTTTTCTTGATTTCATATTTATCTGCAAAATTACTTATAGATTTATGCATGGTGTTGAAGTAGAAATGCATAATTGTGAGAAGCTTCTAGAAGATTAGAGAGCACACATGAACCATGGTTATCATGCTTCATGGTAAAATATGGAATACTCCAGAACATAGATATTTGTAAGTATGAGGAAAATATTAGAGTTAGATATTTCGTAAAGAAGTGTGTAGAAGATAAACACATGATAACACCTTGATCCACGGAGTCCTATAAATAGGGGTGCTTCACTCCCCTCTTGCCATACCATTTCATACCTCTTGTCCCTCACAATCCTGTACCATTCACATCTTCAAAAGCTACCCATCCATAAAGTCTAGTTGTGAGCAGCTGCAAATTTTGTGGTGTGATAATAATCCTCCAAAGCACTTACACATAAATCCAGCTTTCAATTTCAAAAGGAAAACATGTTTATCTCTATCTCATTAGAAGGACATACAAGTATTTTTGTCCATAGATCGTCCAAAGTTATTAACCGTTATAGTTAAGAAAAAAATTGTATAGTCCAAATACTATAAAATAGATTGAGCAACTAAAAGTGAATCTAAAACACTGTTCATATTCTTTTTCGTCACCTAAAGATATAGAAGTCTTTTGTGCTAAGGCTGATGTTCAATAGCAACATTCACATTACCTTAGTTTTTTCAGAACCTATGATGAGCTTTCTATCCACAGCCAGCTTACTTGGCATGGGCGTGGGCCTGAGGCAGCAATAACAATGAGTTTTACGTTAGTATAGTGCATGGGTTCTAACCTTTAGTCACGGGGTATGAAACCACAATAGAAAATAAATATAAGGTAAGATGATTGATACATTAGGATAATTGATCATAATATCATCTGCTTTAAATAAAAATAATAATTTTAGATTGCAAGCCAATAATAGACTTACCAGATCAACACCTTTAAGAATTTCTTTGATGGCCGACAAGTGAACCGCAAAGTTAATATCATGTAGCTTGAAAAGAATAATAGCAACAACATGGCTAGAAGAGAGAAATACTGGACCGCCACAGTATCCCAAATGAAAGTTTTTAATTTGAAATAGTGGAATGTCTTGGTGCATCAGTAGGATAGTTTTTGGATCTAATCTGTCCACGTTGATTGCCCACTTTAGATGCTTGACTATTCTGAGAAACATAACAATAGCCTTCTTTATGTCAAAATTGATATGTGAATCATAGGCAGATAAATTTATATTCTCAAATGATTGAGCAGACGGATGGTCCAGATCATTGACACAAGCATACAACTCTGAAATATCCTCACACTCATATTCAACACAAATGTGTTCACACATGACATTTCAAAATATTCTGGATGACCAAACCCATATAGATGCTGATTTATTCTCAGAATTCCCTACCTCCGCTAAATCAGTGTAGTCAGACCTTTTATAGCTTGTTCCTTGCACTTGAAGTAAAGATATAGATGATCACTTAGAAGTACTCTTAATACTATACAACGTGGAGAGGGAGGGCTGGGAGCACCCGAGTGCTCCCAGGGCGACACGTGGCTTAGGGAGGGAAAGCTGAGACCAGCCCCAAACATAGACGCCCGACGCGGGTCATGAATTTGCCGTGCCTGTAACATCCCGTACAACGTGGAGAGGGAGGGCTGGGAGCACCCGGGTGCTCCCAGGGCGACACGTGGCTTAGGGAGGGAAAGCTGAGACCAGCCCCGGACAGAGACGCCCGATGCGGGTCATGAATTTGCCGCGCCTGTAACATCCCGTATTTTTATGGAATGTTATATAGTGCAAAAATATAAATTTTCAAAAACTTTTTGTGTGCATGTGAAAATAGCTAGGATAATATAAGGTTGACCTCATCTTCCATCTCAAATTCTTAGTAGAATAAAATTTAAATTTAAATTAAGGATGATAATATTAGTGTGCTATATTTGGAGTTGGAGTTTATTTGGATCTATCTTGTTTCAATTTGGTTTGATTACATTTTATTTGAAGTTGGGTGGCAAATAATTTGAATTAAAGACAACCCTTCCCCAGACCCCGCACAGTGCGGGAAGCCTACGGCACTGGGTACGCTCTTTTTTTTTGGGTGGCAAATAATTTGAATTAAGCCATTCAAATTATTTTCAAAAGCTAACTCAAACCCCTATCTAACCTTGGGCCTAAACCTCCTAACCTACCCCAGCCTGGCCCAACCCGCACAGCTGCCTCAGCCTGCTAAACCGCCGGCCTAGCTCCCCGCCTGACCGGCCCACGTGGACCAGCCCGCACCAGCACAACGTACCCCGCCGGCCCACATCCGGCCCAGTACCGCCGCACCCCCTCTCCCCTGCCCTGAGCCCCTGCCCTGGTCCCGCTCGTCAGCTGGACCCTATTCCCCTTCCTTCTCTCGCCCTCTCTGCTTTTTGCGTCAGCCGCCAGCGCAGCGCCGCGCCTCCACCTGCTCCGCGCGCGCGGCCGCCTCCGCTCCGCGACAAGACATGGAAAACCGCCTACCCGCGCGCCCTAGAAAGCCTAGACCCCATGAGGATGGCCGTCGGATGCACGCCACGTAGCCTCCGTGCGCCCCCCCAAACCGGCCCGGCAATCCTCGGCGTCCGTGCCGAGGGGAGCCCTAGCCAGCCGCCTATAAAGCCCTATCGGCCTCTCTAAACCCTAGCCACCCCTCCCTTTGCTCCAATCGAGCGCCACCGCCACCAAATTGAGAAGACCGAGGAGAAGAAGTGGAAGCAGAGGAAGAGGAGGGGAGAGGAGCCAGGGGCACCGCTGCAGCTCGTCGCCGATGCCGCGCCAAGAGGGAAAAGAGGAAGCCAAGGAGGAGCGTTTGTAAGGATCAGGTGCTCTAGCCTAAGAGGGGGAGGGGGTGAATTAGGCACTCTAAAAAACTTAGACCTATGGCTCTAACTAGTTTGTACAAAACTAAAACTAAAACAAGCTATCTAGATGTGCAACTATGGTTGTTCTTGTGTGAAACCCCTATCCCAAAAGAGTTTAGCAACCTATAGCCTTTCCTATCAAGAAACTACTTTATGAAAGTAAAGGCATACAAATTGCTATTATGAAATGCGGAAGCTTAATGAGCGGGATAGGAGATAGCAAACTCTTGACGCGGGTGTTAATCCCGTGGTTCGGTTAGCCACATAGGCACACCTACATCCACGTTGTTGTAGCACTCACTAAGAGTATTGCTACTCGGCCACCAAGTCTCTTCCGTGAACACAATCACGGTCACCTTGGCCCCGGGTTCCACTAAGGAGCTTCTCCACAAAGGATGGGGGTCTCCACATACCCCGCACAAAGTGTCGTCGCCGCTCCACACCAAGTCGGAGGGTCGATGACGTTGCCGGCGAGGTTCACAGCTCCAAGGGGCCGGCGCACCAAGCTCTTCTTTTGGTTCACTAAAGAACCACAGCACAAAGGCTCAAGGCCTTGCAATCTCACTCACTAAGAGCTAATCTAGCACTCACACTTTACAAGGCTAGTGCTAAAGGCTAAGGATATGATCAATGGGCTCTTGTATGGCTTGGAGATGATCTTGGGTGTGTGTGTGACTTCTAGCAACTCCAGCAAGCTTCAAATGGCCGGGGGATGCCATATATATAGGCCTCCAAGTCGTGTAGCCATTGCTTCAACGGTCAGCAGAAATCTGCGTATCATTGTATGAACCGATGCCTCAGGCAGTGGTAGCGTCAGTTCATCTGATCACTCTAAGACCCGAAGTAGCCATTGAACTCCTGACAGCTGACACAGTGATCATCGGTTGAACCAATGCTTGCCCGTCGGTTAAACCGGTCACTCACAGCACTCAACTAGCTGTTGACTTTCTTCTCTTCTGCTGACGTCATTACACCGGTGCTTTGCTCCGATGCATCACCGGTTCATCCGGTGCTGAAGGATCTTCTCCTGGGCACTTAACATCGTCTCTGGAACATAATATGCCCAATGCACCGATGCCTGTCGTGATGCCGTCGGTTCAACCGGTGCCTCACAAACACCAGGGCGTCGGATCTTCCGACAACCATCGGATGCACCGATGCTTAGTCATCGGTTCAACCGGTGCTACTGATTTCTGCAGAACTCGTCCAATTCAGTGTTTCTTTGAGTTCTTTCTTCGTGTTTTGCTTTGCATGGCCTTTTTACTTCATCCCTGGGATCTAGAAATGTTCACTTAACAATACCATTAGTCCCATTGATTGCGTTGTCATTGGATCACCAAAATCACTCGAAATGGCATAAATGGTGCCATGTTCGTTACAATCTCCCTCTTTTTGGTGATTGATGACAGCACAATCAAAGCAAGCATAATATTTGCAAAAATTGACAAATTTAATCGCTTGATATCAATTGAAACCAATTGAAACCACTTACACTTGCTTGGATACTTACCACCATCCAATGATGGCTTGGCCTTCCCCTAAAACCATGATTTCCCCCTTTGTTCCTCCCCCTATCTTACTACTTCTCCCTCATGACTTGATTGACTTAGGTATTTCTCCCCCTTTGGGATATGCTTCTTCTCCTTGAGAAAATACCTTGCTTTGATCCACATTTCTCCCCCTTTGGAATCAAATCACCTAAAAGGTCTTGCACCTAAAGGGTCTTGCAAAACAATATAGCTCTGGAGAGGATTAGTATTCTAGGGAGTTAGTTTCATGACTTATGATCCAATTGTATGATATCAATGAAGATACCAATTAAAAATTTACTATGGTGGATCACAAAATCACGAAACTAGCATGACATGAGCTAAGCTTTCCACAAGTATGTGCACAAAATGATAATATGAAAATCAAGTGCACAACTAGAGTTATAACTAGAAAGCTTAGATCATATCATGCACGGAGGTAGCTCTAAAAAGGATAAGAAATTGACAATTATACCAATTGAATGAGTTTAGAACCTTGCATACCTCCGGGGGACCTTTGTTTACCTTGCATGTACCAAATTGAAAGTGACTTGAAACCAATTGAAAGTCTTTGAAAGAAGAGTACTTGGTACACCAAGGTTAAGCAAATGTATGAGCACATAGCCTATGAACTTAGATATGAGCATTTAAGTTCAATAAGGCATGGCTCAATATGCATGAAAGCACAATTTATCTAATCACTCTTATAGAGTTGTTTGTTCACATTGATCGTGAGAAACATTCTCTTAGAGTGTTAACTCCATCGTGAGACTACAAAAGATAAACATGGAAACATGTTAGTCTCAAAATCACAAACCATAGGATGAACTCCCCCTAAATGTGTGCATTTAGTGTTTCAATCACCAAGCAAATGTATGCACATTGATTTTAACACAATTGGAAAGTTTACCCTATAGCTTGTGTTCATGGTGCACATATGAAATACATACCTCATAACGATTGCAACGGGTCGGGTTCGGATCGGGTGGAGTCTCCGTGCACCCAAAACCGAAACCCGAAATCGAAACCCGAACCCGAATCCAAAACCGATTCGGGTTGAAATCCATCACCAAAACCAAACCCGCGGATACCCGAAACCCGAATGGATACCCAAAACCCGCGGATAAATATACACATATTCACATGTATAAATAAGAGGCAACAAATAATAAATATTTTCATGAGTCAACTTTCAATAAATTTAATAGTCTAAGTAAACAAGTTATCATTAACATATTATAAAACATGAGTTTTAATTCCAAATGATTATTTCGAATATCCATTGGATATCCACGGGTGGAAACCAAAACCCAAAACCGAACCCGAAACCAAACCCAAACCCGAACTTGAAAACCGTGGGCGAAAAACCAACCCCAAACCCGAAACCCGAAAAACCGAAACCCGCGGATACCCGCACCGAACCCGATCCGCTGCCATCTCTAATACCTCATGAAATCTATGTACCATGAAGGGTAACCTTGTGTAGCTTTCTACACACTTATCAAACCATGTAGGTTGCTCCTGGGTTAGAATCATGACACAAGCAACCCACCATACATAACACTAGGTGATGCAATGCAAACATGCTAGCAAGAGCAATGGAGCTACATGATGCTTGAATAGAAATCTAGCTACCATTACCTTATGGGTGACTTGTGCAACAAATGTCCAAGTTGTGAGCTTAGCATGTTTTGGCTTGAACCTTCACTTCAACTTGTAAGCTAAGCCTCCAAATCCCCCGTAGCCGTCCTTGGCTTTAAGTCTCCTTTGGAACCCACACTATTTGAGGCCCCTTCATATTGGTTATGACATTCTTGGGCACCCAAATGGAGTGATTCCAACTCCTTTCTTGCTTCCCAACCTTGTGAGCAACCACCTTGGCATTGGTTTTCTTTTTGATCACATAGGAGGTGCTATTGCTTTTGTTCCTCCGGTTGGGCTTGGTGTAGATGAGAGAACTCTTGATTGTAAGCTTCTTCTTATTCTTCTCATCCGAAAGCTTCTTCCTTGGTTGAGGGCACTTGTTGGACTTGTGGCCTTCTTTGTGGCACTTTGAGCAAGTCACGGTGGACCCCTTCTCAATCTTCTTCACCATGTCTTCACGGTTATCTTGAGAAGGTTGGACATTGCTCTCTATGCCTTTGCCCTTCAATCTATACAAGTCCTTCATGAGCCTTTCGACTTCTTGCTTGAGCTCATCATTCTCCTTGGCAATGAGATCATCACATGATTCTACAACAACATTCTCATTGCATTTCTTATCGCAAGGGTTAGAACAAGATTCATTGATTAAATCAATGCAAGAAGTTGAAGCATCTACCCTAGATATAGGAATTGCACAAGGGATAGTTTGCTTCATTTCCAAAGAGTCATTAGTATCATTAATGCTCTCAAATTTTAATTTGAGCTCTTCATGCTCCTTGCTAAGCAATTTGAATTTGCACATCAAATCTTCAAAATTTGTAGCAAGAGAAGCATTTAGATCATTGAGAGCATTAAGATTTTTAATTTCTTTTTATTGCTTCTTAATGACTTTTTGGTGCTCATGAACAAGGTCAAGAAGTTCATCAATTGAAGGAGAGTCAGAGTCATCATCACTTACATCGCTATTCATACCTTTTGCCATGAAGCAAGTGTTGGATGATGATCCCATGCGGGTGGTGAATTTCTTGTTTGATTCATCACTTGAACTTGCACTTGATTCTTCACCACCGCTAACCCATTCACCAAATATGGCAAATGATTCATGCTTGGGCTTCTTCTCCTTTTTTTGCTTATTCTTCTTGAACTTCTTCTCAACCTTCATAAGTTGATGGTGAGGCCCATCTTTGAGGAAGACCACATACCCTATGGAGTTGATTTCCTTCAAGTATTTGTTCATCTTCTTTACATGCTTGTAAAGGTAGGGGTTCATTGGCTCTTGATCATCACTTGAGGAGCTTTGGCAAGCCTCCTCTTCTTCCTCTTCACTTGAGCTACCTTTGATGGCCATCTTCTTCAACTTTTTGACTTGCTTGCATGCAAGTGCACTATGTGTTGGTGAAGAAGGTGGTGCTCTTGGCTTGATATCATGATGTAGCTCATGGGCGATCACCTTGTTGAGGACTTGATTTGGTGTCATTGTGTTGATATCTTTCTCATATAGAATTGTGGTCACCAAATCATAGTCCGGCCTTCGGAGTGAGTGAAGGATCTTGCGAATGAGTTCCAAATCTTCAATTTTCTTCACATCTAAAGAGTTAATCTCATTCACAAGAATATTCAACTGTGAGTACATAGTTTCGGCATTTTCATGATCAAGTTGCTTGAAGCTATTAAGTTTATCAATGAGAACATGATATCTTTCATTTGCAACATCTTTTGTGCCTTCATGGTTCTCACTAATAGTTTTCCATAAAACTTTAGCATTTTCGCAAGCAAACACACGGTTGAACACATTTTCACCAAGAGAGTTTAAAATAGCACACTTGGCTATAGCATCATATTGCTTCTCTTGTTGACTATAGCTCTTAGTTACTTCACTTGTTACTCTCCAAATATTAAGACCCTTAGATTGGAGGTGTGATTGCATCAAAATCTTCCATCGTTGGAAGCCCGTGCCATCGAAACATGGAGGAGGTCCTAGAGAATCCATCCCTTCCCCTAAAAGAGCTAACTCACTAGGCGATGAAGCCTAATCGATCAAGTGAGCCGGTAAAAACAAATTTGCCAATGGAATTGGCTTTCTTTGTGAGAGAAGTGAGTCCCGGCTCTGATACCACTTGTAAGGATCGGGTGCTCTAGCCTAAGAGGGGGAGGGGGTGAATTAGGAACTCTAAAAAACTTAGACCTATGGCTCCAACTATTTTGTACAAAACTTAAACTAAAACAAGCTATTTAGATGTGCAACTATAGTTGTTCTAGTGTGAAACCCTATCCCAAAAGAGTTTAGTAACCTATAGCATTTCCTATCAAGAAACTACTCTATGAAAGTAAAGGCATACAAATTGCTAGTATGAAATGCGGAAGATTAATGAGCGGGATAGGAGAAAGCAAACTCTTGACGCGGGTGTTTATCCCGTGGTTCGGTTAGCCACAAAGGCACACCTACATCCACGTTGTTGTAGCACTCACTAAGAGTATTGCTACTCGGCCACCAAGTCTCTTCCGTGAACACAATCACGGTCACCTTGGCCCCGGGTTCCACTAAGGAGCTTCTCCACAAAGGATGGGGGTCTCCACATCCCCCGCACAAAGTGTCGTCGCCGCTCCACACCAAGTCGGAGGGTCGATGACGTTGCCGGCGAGCTTCACAGCTCCAAGGGGCCGGCACACCAAGCTCTTCTTTTGGTTCACTAAAGAACCACAGCACAAAGGCTCAAGGCCTTGCAATCTCACTCACTAAGAGCTAATCTAGCACTCACACTTTACAAGGCTAGTGCTAAAGGCTAAGGATATGATCAATGGGCTCTTGTATGGCTTGGAGATGATCTTGGGTGTGTGTGTGACTTCTAGCAACTCCAGCAAGCTTCAAATGGCCGGGGGATGCCATATATATAGGCCTCCAAGTCGTGTAGCCGTTGCTTCAACGGTCAGCAGAAATCTGCATATCATCGGATGAACCGATGCCTCTGGCAGTGGTAGCGTCGGTTCATCCGGTCACTCTAAGACCCGAAGTAGCCGTTGAACTCCTGACAGCTAACACAGTGATCATCGGTTGAACCGATGCTTGCCCGTCGGTTAAACCGGTCACTCACAGCACTCAACTAGCTATTGACTTTCTTCTCTTCTGCTGACGTCATTACACTGGTGCTTTGCTCCGATGCATCACCGGTTCATCCGGTGCTGAAGGATCTTCTCCTGGGCGCTTGACATCGTCTCTGGAACATAATATGCCCAATGCACCGATGCCTGTCGTGATGCCGTCGGTTCAACCGGTGCCTCACAAACACCAGGGCGTCGGATCTTCCGACAACCATCGGATGCACCGATACCGGTGCTACTGATTTCTGCAGAACTCGTCCAATTCAGTATTTCTTTGAGTTCTTTTATTTGTGTTTTGCTTTGCATGGCCTTTTTACTTCATCCCTGGGATCTAGAAATGTTCACTTAACAATACCATTAGTCCCATTGATTGCGTTGTCATTCGGTCACCAAAATCACTTGAAATGGCATAAATGGTGCCATGTCCGTTACAACGTTGAGCCACGGAGCCAAGGAGAAGAGGAGAAGAAGGAAGGGAGGAGCCGAGGAGGAGGAATCAACGTCGAGCACAACGCCAGCGCCGCTCGAGCCGAGGACGCCATTGCTGGACTTCTTCACGCTGGCGCCCATACGACCACGCCGAGGTCCCCGAGCGGCACTGCACGGCATCGCCCTCACCTGCACCGACTTGTCACGGCGCTGAGCACCCTCTCCCCCAGACCAGTCGGTGAGCCCGCCGCCGTCCACCGTTCCTTCTCCTTGCCTTGCTGTTCGGCCGCCGTACGTCACCGATGAGCCTCCGTAGTGGTATTAGGACCCCCGTCCTTGCTTGTCTGCAGGAGCCTTTCACCGTAGCCATAACCAAGCTAAAACCCGAGCCTCACCGTGACCAAGAACGCGCGAACATGCCACGCCGCCGGAGCCCCTACCAGCCCTGCCACCGTTCGCGTGTCCATCCCGTCGCCGCCGCGGACCTGGTAGCCCAGGAACCCGCGCATGTGCGCGAACCCGTGCCGGCCGAAAGGCCGTTCCTTTCACCCCTTGCACACCACCTCGCCACGCCCTTGGCTCGCCATGACGTCGTTGGGTCGAACCAAGCCGAACAAAAGTATATTAACAAAAAAAATATGTCCTATATTACTGTTATTTGCAACATAAAGATTCCACACGAATCACATTAGTGAATCTTTTACATAGTTTCATGTTTGAATTGGGGTGATCATGAAAATCATGTCGGTTGTTTGCGCATATTTTAATTTGCAGCCACAGTTAGCATCTCATGTTTGAATTGGGAATTTTTTTCTGTTCAATTTGTTGTCTAAAACAGGACTAACTTGTTCCTCCGACCTTCACACTACTGGCTAGCAAAAAAATCGAGGCCATGTTGTAGGGTGTAACCTTTCTTAATGTTGTCCATTGTAGTTAAGATCAGAGTGCGTATGTATGTGTGAGTGGACAAAAACAGAGGGAGCAAGGTTCACTTTTATTGTAAAATTAGAAGCCTTGGTAAAATTTAACATGGTGCAGGAACCAGGAACACACAAAAAGAGAAGATGGTGCCCACGAGGCCATGAACACGGAGGCGACCGCGATGATTGCCTGGGAGACCCGCGGCACAACCCTCCTAGCTTCCGTGTTGATCGACAAGTTTGCCTCCCGTGGTTTCACCGCAAAACTCTCCTCTGATTTGCATAGTTTTAGGGTTTGTATGGTTTATGGGCTTATTCTAGCCTGGCTAGAATCTGGAGCCAGGCCTGCCCAAGCCTGTCCAGTGTTAGCCACGGAATTTTTATTTTTTATATTATTTTTTTTCTGATTTATCAAAAATATATGCCATTTTTTTTGCAAAAATATCATCCTGCCGCCAGTTTATCTGGCGGAAGATAGGTACCGCCGAATGAACCGACGGCAGGTGCACTGTAGAAAACATAACGCCGGTTCATCCGGCGAAAGGTTACTGTAGCGTTTTTCACTGGTACTGTAGCGACTTACCGACAAATCAACCAGCGGTACTGTAGAAATTCACTGTAGCACATTTTCAAAAATTTATAACAAATTTATATGGATTTGGATGGAGATAAAATTTATACGACAATTATAGACCTCGACGAGATCTACAACTTTGTAATTCAAACTTTTTTTATTTAGAATCATTCTGGTGTTTAAATAATCGACACAACATTTAAATCTAAAAAATCAGATCTAAACAAGTCGTGCTCCATCATCCACTCATCCTTTTTCCGGCCGTGAAGGTCTATCCCCACTGCCTCCATGTGTGATTGATTTAACTAATCAATTCAATTGCAGTTCATATCAGTGAGCTAACGCAATTCGAAGTCCAAATCAACTCATGAGCAAATCAATTTCTAGGATCAAGTTCAGCAGCCGGAGATGGAAGAGAGAAGGCAGTGGATGGGTGGGGAGAGGAGGCCAAGTGCGTGGAGGAGTGCTGCCATCCGCTGCTAGCAAGCGAATCTGCCACCGGTGGCGCTCCCGGCCTCGCGCGAGTGCGACCTCCGCCGTTGGCACACACACGAGCGAGCTTTGCCCCTGACCGCACACATGGGCGAGCTCCGCCGCCGACTGTGGGGAGCGCATCAACAAGGCGAGCCTGCCATGCGGGAGGGTTGAGGGGGAGCGACGCCAGCTGCAAGGAGCACATCAGGCCGTGCGGGCGAGAGCGCCGAGCTCTGGCGCGGCGTCCGCACACAGGTGCTCCATCAGTCGCACACGGGAGTCCGTGCTCCGCCGCCGCAGCCGAGTGCTGCCCCGTCGCAAGAGCGGGGCCCGAGCTTCGACGTTGGGTGCTGGAGCTAGACCTCCGCCGCCGAGTGCAGAGCTGCTGTTGGGGAACGATGGGAAAGAATCAAGGTTCGCCGCTGTTGTCGGGGAACGAGAAGAAGGGGGTGGACGCACGAGAGGTGAGCCGAGACAAGCTTTTAGCTTGGACAAGCCTAGCTAACTGGAGATGGCTGAATCTCGCGTTCCTGTGGAGCCAGGCCAAGAGGCCGATTTGGCTTGCTATAGCCCGGCTAAAGAGGCTAGTCAAGCAACCAAACATAAATTGGGTGGTTTATGGGAGCCTGGCTGGAGGTTAGCCATCCAACCAAACGGACCCTTAGTTCCTGTGCCATGGAGCAGGTAAAACAAGAAAGGCAAGGTTCTGGACCGCATTCGGGTCACACGAGCAGTGTGAGAGTTCGAGCCTTGCGAGCAGGTTCCAGGGGTGCTTTGTCGGCGTGATGGGGTCTACATCCCTCCATTTCACCGCCGGCTCGCTGCAGTGCCGGGCATAGGGGTAGGGCAGCATGTGCGACGGCCGAGGGCCCAAGCCAGTAGCGGGGCCAAGTCCAGGTATGTATATGTACTACCTCTGTATTGATAAAGAAAGTCATTTTAAGTTTGTGTTAAGTTGAATATTTTAAATTTTGACTATAAATAAATTCTTTTGGGTTGAGTTTGAAAATATGAAAGCAAGATAAGTAGATTCATCTTGAAATGCAGTTTCATAAAAGTATATATATTGACTGTATTTTATAGCAAAAAGATATTTCCTCCGCTCCAAAATATGTCATTCTAAAATTTTTAGGATAGATTAACATAAAAATAAAATGACCACGTTTGCCCCTTTTTATTACTCATATTTGGCAGTAATTGATACTTATACCCATATGCACTTTCTAAATAGAGTAAAGTGACTTGTTTTTTTGACAAATTTTGAATCTAGAATGACTTGCTTTATGAGATGGAGGGAGTAGTGGTCAAAGTTGTTTTTGAGACCGTGTCGATAGCCGAAATGACTTCCTTTACCAACCTAGAGAGAGTATTATGTAAATGTAGCTACAGAGTACAGCCCAGCCCAAAGACTAACTGACCACCGAACCGTCGTTGGAGGGCAGCAGAACTACGGAAGCCAAATTGTCGCGGTCTCGCGGAGCGCTTGCCACTTGTGGTTGCCATCCGCATTGCGATCGCATCGATGGCTCGTCGTGGTTTTGCGGAGCGCTCACTGCTCGCGGTCATAAAATTTTATATAAAGTCTAGACTCTAGAGGGGCATTCCTCCAAAATCCTAGCGCCGGCACTGGCTCGCCGCCGCCGCTCACGGGATCCCGCACAGGCTCCGCCATGGTTTCTGCACTTTCCGGGCTTCTAGCTGCCTTGAGGAAGGTGGACAGCCCATATGGGGGCGAGGCCCAATAGCTGGTCCAGGCAACCAGGTTGGATCCTGCAGGCCGGGCCGGGCCGAATTCTCACGTTCAATCAAGAGGCAAAGCTTCAGGCGTTTACAAACAAAATGACGTGGGAGTTCGATTTAAGCCTGAAGTTTATTGCTTAAGCCCATTATTATTATTATTTTTCAGATAAGCCCGTTATTATTGTCCCGGCCCGCACCAAAAAAATGAAGGAGTATTCAAATAACGTAACAGCTATAATAATGCCTATGATTTAACTAGTTCGATAACTTATTTCAGAAAATGCTGATATGAAGTGTATGACAAGTCTGAAGATGTCATTAGTTGGCAGTCCATTTTTTGTTGTTGCAGCTGACAGTCCATAAACTTAAGAAGCATTCAGGGAAGATGATACCACTATCTAGCTGGTCTGATATAGTATTGTGCACGATGAAACTACCATTATATTGACTAGTCTATCAACCCGTGCTCCTGCGCGGGCTAGTTAGAGATATCTAATAATTATATATCTCACACTCTCTTTTACTAATTAAATATTCTAATTCAGTACTGTAAAGATATATATTTATCATTATGTAATTGTAATAAATGTGATAGGTTTAGTTACTAATAATTTTTTCTCACTTCTCATCGCACCTCCATATATGTTTGATATGTGTTTAATTGAACACTTTGTTTGAGCTATGTGAACAACATAAAAATTGGTATTCTTATCTCTTTTCTTATACATGAATATATGGTGACAAACACATTATGGTCAGTATGTTTATATAAATAATATATTAATAATGATATGAATAGTAATTTAGAATTTTATATTGATGCGCTTTAAGATTTTATTATAATAACATAATTTTGATTCAGATTTGGGGTTCATTCTAACTTTTTATTATGTTATTATTGGATAATATATATAAAAAATTAGGGGGTTATTTGATATTATTTTATAATGGCGTAAGTGTGTAATTTACATAAAGATTATAGGGTTACTTTAGATTAGTTCTTTATAATGGCAGAGGTGGGTAATTTAGATACATACTTTAGTCTATTTTCATAATGGCAAGGTGGGTAATTTATTAAAAAAGATAACAGATTCAATGGCTATTATGATGGCCGGATGTTTCTAATTTTTGTGAGAATTTGAAGGATTTCCCTATTTTTTTAGACTATCCATATAGGATCCTATGTGGCTTCACCTGGAGGTTTCAAAAGGAGCCTCCAATTAGTAATAGTAAGTCCTAGGATCCTGAGGAATGTGGAGTACTCTATCCTATTTGTGATGAGTGAATTATCAACCGTGCGGTGTGATCGTGCGCTTGGTCTTTGGATTGCAGGTACACGGGCGTCGAGTGTCGACGGAGAGTTGCCGTGGAGGAGCTCGGGCAGGGCGGCAGCTGTGGCGTCCACTCCTGGATCGAGGACGCAAGCGACGACGGAAGGCGAGTTTCTTGGTTTGCTCAACAAAACCAAGCAGGCGGACGATGGTAGAAGACGCCAAGTCGTGAAGGCACGGGCGTCGGTCTCGGGACTGACGGAGGCGACGGGCGTCGACGGCGTCTAGGGCCTCGCTGCGGGCGATGAGGTGACGGGCGTCGGGCAGCGTCTAGGGCCGTCAAAAAGCTGAGGCGGGAACGGCGTCTAGAGCCACGGCGTGGAGGCGGGAATCTTCCCGCGCGCGGAGTTTTGGCGGTTTTCTCAAAACTGGCCACCTACTCGGGTTTCGCGGACCCTCCAAAACCGCGGACCGGAGCTTCATCCACATGGCGGCATCGCGGAGAAGACTTCGATTCGAAGAAAGTGTGACACCTCTGGTGTCAGTTTAACCAAAGCCAGGCAATTAACATAACTTCACACACAAATGAGCTAAGAAAACTTAAATAAGAACCCTATGTCTAGTTCTTGCAAACTTGTGTGTGAATGTATGTGTGCATGTGTTTGAGTGCAATGTGTTTGAAAAATAATAATTGGTACCCTTTTAAACTTGACTTGACATGTGGGGTAAATAAGGCAATAAAATACACTTTTTATAATGAGCTATAAACTTGCTATGCAAATCAAACCCAAACTGGAAAGCCCTCAAATGCAAAGATCAATGGAACCATTATTTGATTTATGAAGAGCTACTAGTTTAAACAAAATAAAAATTCGAACCAAAGGGTTAAACATTCCATTGGCTCATGATAACAAAGTTTTATACAAAACAATAATGCATCCTTGTATATGAGTATGTGTGGATATAAACTTGTTCCTTTAGTATTCTTAAACTTTCAAGCTAAACTTGTCATAACAGTGTAGTTAAAAGACACACTCATATTCTTGGGACACATAGTTTAATTTACAAAGACTTTTTGGTAAAGTCAAGATTTAAACAAATCAAATAAACAAGAGTTCAATTTCTAGTAATAAGGAAGTTAAAAATAACTTTCAAACCAATGCAAACATGCATATGAAAATAAATAGACATATTCACCATGTCATGTTAAACAAAAACCTAGTTGAAGCCTAGGAGTAAAAGTGCCAAAATTCACATGAAATGATAAGTACTTTAGATGGCAGTTTTTGAAATAATTAAATAACTCTCAAACCATTGCTCGAATGAAAAAGTGCATAACACGAAAGTTGTAGATCTTGAAAAATTGAACAAGAATGGTATTCAACACTTTTTCATTTGAGGCCAAGATGAGGGAGAAAAATGGAAATTACAGAACTGATTTTGGAACTTCGATTTATTTACGAAACTGCCACCGCCAGCACACCTCTCTCCTCTCACGCCGTCCGTACTCCGGCGACGGCAAACCGCCCCGGGAATGGCCGTAAGGGCCTGCGCGCCCCTGGTTTGGCTCCGAACCGCGTCGCCCTGGCTCGTCCTCCACTTGCCACGCTCCCATGGTCACTTGGACGGCCGCCACGACGCCCGCCATGCGCCACGCCGCCCAAACGGCGTCGCCACTCGCCGTCGCCTGCCTCCGTCGCCCTCCCTGGCCGAATCGACCTCCCCCAGGCACCACCACTTCGCTTGCCAGCTGGTCCTCCTCCCCCTCGCGCCTATAGAAGGCGCCACTTCCCCTGCACGCGCGGACAGGACGCCCCGCCATTTTTCCCCAACTCCGGCGAGCTCGGCTCCCCGTGGAGCACCTACATCCACCCCTCCTTGGTCCAAATAAACCCTACAGCTGACTTCTCCTCGGCTTGGCGAAGCTCATCGGCACGAACATGCCCCCAATCCCCTCGCCGGAGAGCCGCCGCCGCCGTACAGAACCTCCCCAACGCCGGCCACCGCGGAGCCCTCCCCTCCGGTCATCCTCGTCGCCACCAAGACCCTCAAATCGGTAGAGCACGACCTCCTCTCACTCCTCCCACACCTGGCCCTCGCCGCCGGCGAGCCCCTCGCCGGGAAACGCCGCGCCAAACCTCCCCTGTTCTGTTAACTTCCGCTAGGGACCCCAAGTTAAAAGAACCAAAACTTTCAGGGGTCAAACTGCAAAATGTACATGAACCTCAAAATAGCAAACTTCAAAAATTCCTAGAAAATCGTATAAAAATCATAAAAATGCAAACTAAAATGTTTTGGAATCCTTGAAATAATAACTACAACTTTTGTTACAGTCACATGTTCATATTTTGCTTTTATTTTAATCTGATAAAAAGAATAAGAAAATCACCTTATGCATGTTCATGAAGTTCTACTCAGCAAATGACCTTGATTTTTGGATATGTTATCAATAATGGAATATTAAGATCACAGTAAAAAGATGACACCCAACCAAAACAGTTATCATGTTGGAACAATCAAGATTCTCTAATATGTTGTTGACATTCTCGAATTAATACTGGAAAATATGCACATGAAATTGCTCTGGAATTTTTACTGCATACATTTGTATCTGAAATCTTGTTACCCCATAAATTTCAGATTTATTAGAGTTAATTTTCTATATACCATGATTTATGCTTGTTTAATAAACTTAATTCTTCATATATAGTTCTTATGCTCAGAAAAATCTATATTTATTTCTTACGTCTCTTTTTAGCTCTGTGTTCCTGTCTAAAAATTTTTAGATGCATTTACTGAGTTTTACTTTAGTGAATAATCATGCTTAGCATCTTAGGGCTAGATTTACTATTTTTGTTCTGAGTAATCTACACCATAACTGATCTTGATTTTTGGACATGATCTTGTTTAGAGTATGTTATATCTGTAATAAAAATTCCATATGCAGTACTAGTTAAATGCACCTTGAGAAATTTATGCTAAATCATGTTAATTTAAATGCATAACTAATTTATCTGGTGGTTATAAAGCTCGATAATTTTTTTGGAGTATGTTTAGCTCATGAATAGGCTATGGTAAAAATTTGAGAATCATATCCCTACCACAACTCTCTGGATAATTAATCTTAATTAATGGCTTGTTGTTTTTGTTCTTTTTATTACCTCAGTTGTATAAGTGAATAAAATCTGGAAAAATTAAAGTACTGAGTAGATGCTTGGTATATGCTCCCATAAAATTTGTAGTACGAGAACCCATGTCAAACTTGCTGTGCAAAAAGGTGAAGCAACTAGAGTAATCTACTTACATGCTTTGTTATGGTTAATTGCTTTATTGTTAGATGCTGAAAACTATACCATAGATGCTAAAGTACCTGATCTGAGTTACTTTAGTTTTTCATCACTAGCTCATGAGTAAATTGGTTGCTATGAAATAGTGAAAGTCTGCTATGTTTTAATGATAAGAATGAAAATTAAAACACACAGCTCTTTTATGAAGTAAAGTGAAATTAAGAACTACTCTATAAACGATTGCCCAGAAAATAAAGTTAACTAAGACCACCACAACAAACACGTGATATTCTGGACTACAACTTTATAGTGAAGGAAATAAATATGTTTATATCATGTTGTAACAATATCATTTCTGCATGCATATAGAAACGGTAAATCTACTCGACGGTGATTACGAGTTGGTGCCCGCGAATACTACCACTCCGGAGAGTGTCTCTCTTAATTATACTAACTTGAATCAAGACCCGAACCAATGTTCGGAAGAGCAAAAGGCTACTTTTGAACAGTGCCCAAGAAGGCAATCCCCGGTGCATAATCCCATTATTTTACACATTATCTTCATCTCACTATTTGTATATGTTGTAATAATTTTTATTGCGCATTTACGTTTTCTAGGAGTTGATCGAAAACCTTAGGTGCATGATCCCTAGGTACCTATGTTTATTATCTGGATCTTTTTCTCGACTAGTTGCCCTGCTAATTAGGTACGGTAGAAGTCGAGTGGTTTCCTGCCTCTCGCGAGCAAATAGGAATTGTACTGACTTTAATTCCTGCTGAAATGTAAGGACAACGGGCGGGGTTGTGTAGTTGTGATACCCCGCTGTTGTAGTCAAAAATGGCTAAGGTCGCGGTGTGTGGCTCATTTCGTTAAGCGTTTGAAAGTACTAGCCACATGCCGAGAAATATGGTAATCGGTAAGCTGAAGTACCTGATTGGACCAGCGAGTGGAACGATCTCGCACCCTCTTGGTAGAAGTAGGTTTTATTTTGTCCGGACGTACGGGTGCAGAGACGTCGGGCTCTGTAGTCGGGGAGGGTGTGCCGGATCCACGGACTGGAAAGAAAGGGGAAATGTTGTGTGGGTGACTTGGTTCCCATACGTGTGGTCTAGGTTCCCCTGGCCAGGTTGAAATCCGATTCAGAATCGTCCGCCTCTCACGGCATGAGACTGCTTAATGTTTTCGGTCACATAGAGTAACAAGTGGAACATGATGATGATAATACTGCTGGTTGATTTAATGATTGCTCTACCATGTTTGTGTAGAGTTGGATGCAAACTTAGAATGGTTAATCCAACTGGAAGATGGCTAAATAAAATCTGAGAATAAGGATCAACATTTAGTGGCATTTTTGGCAAAATAAACCCCACCCACAAAAAAAAGCCTTGCATGTCTAGTTATCGGACTATGTTATATCCGGTGACGGGTCAGTCTTGCTGAGTATTAGTATACTCAGCCTTGCTTGTGGCACTGTTTTTTAGGTACTAACTTTGAAGATCTGTTGCGAGTCTTACTTGGCCGTGTATCTTGCCTCCGGGTTGGTCTGTTGAGTGGGATGGTCCTTCAGCTGGTGCTGACCACCCTCCCGCTGAGTGACGCTTTCGTACGGGCTTTATCGATGCGTCACGTTATTTCGCTAGTTATCTTTTACTGCTTCCGCTGAACAATGAGACTTGAATAATTTGAGTAGAAGGAACTATGTAGTACTTTCGCTACTCTGAACATGGTTTGTAATAAATTTCTTTTCCGCTGCAAACTCTGAGATGTATGAAATGTTCTGTGTTGTAATCTCTGGGCTCACTGTAACATCCCGAAAATTGACTAAAATAAATCATGCGCTAAAATTTTGTTTCGTCGTTGAGCTCGATCCCCTTCTTGAATCATCTCCCGCCTGATCTTCTGATACCTGAGGAACCGAGCCGATATCCAAATCTTCCGCTGTCCCATCTCCCTGTTTGGCCCTCGGCCTACGCGTCGCACGCGGCCGACACCGCGCGTGGCCGACCGCGGCCGCGATCAGCGCCGACGCGCTCGCCCCCCCTCTCTTTCTCTCTTTATTTCTCTCCCCTCCTTTTTTTCCTTTTTCTTTTCTTTTTCCCATTTTCTTTTTCTTTCTTTTCCCTCTCCTTCCCTCTTCCTCCCTCTCTCCTTTCTCCTACCCTGCGCGCTCGGCCCCTCCTCCCTCTCTGCTCCCGAGCGCAGCCCGGCCGCGCTGCCCCTCCCCGCTCCACTCCGGTTGGCCTAACCCCCCTCCCTTTTCTCTCGTTTCCTGCCCGCACGCTAGCCTCGCCCCACACCCCGAGCGCTGCCCGCCACACCGCCCAGCCACACTCGCGCCGGCTCAGCCCTTCCAACCCGCGCACTGGCCGAGCGCCGTGCCGCGCCGCGCCACGCCAGCCCCGGGCCGAGCACGCGCGCGCGCGCACGCTTGCCACGCCACGAGGATCCGAGCCTCTCACCGCGCATACCGCCCCGGGCTGTGCCCACGCGAACGCCGCATCCACGCAGGCCCGGGCTCGCCACAACGCCACGCCGCGGCGCCGACCAAGCCACGCCGCCGGTCCCGCTCGCCCGTACACAGCACCGGCGACCTCCGAACAGCGCCTGCCTGCGACGGTCAACGCCTGCGCCGAGGCGTCGCATCACCTCGTCGCCCACACGCAAGCGCGCCCCGCCGTTGACGCCCCGCCAGTACTGCACAGCGCCCGTGTCGCCGCTTGCCGGCGCGCCCTCCCTTCCACCGACCTAGCCCGCCTATAAAAGGCACCCCGACACCGCTTCACCACCCCACAACCATCCCCACCACCTCCGGCCCCCACACCTAGCTCGCAGCGCCGCCGCGTAGCTCCTCCATCGCCGCCGCCTCGTCGATCCGCCCTCACACGCCACTTCAACTCAAGGTGAAGCCGGGGATCGGACCCCGCACCTCTCCATTTCGTTTTCCCCCTTCCCCCATCCACTATCGTGGCCTAGGGCCGCCCGCCGAACACCACTGCCACCCGTTGCCGCCGCCGCTGTGGCTAGACTAACTCAGGCCGCCTCGGGCCGAGCCGCGGCCGGGAATCAACCCCGCAAGCCTCCCTGGCCCTTTTCCCCTTACCCCGGAGCCGCCTCGAACCCTTGGCCGCCGGGTTTGGCAACACCGGCGAGCCGCCGGCCCCTCCCCTGTTTTCCAGCGTGGGGGAGGAAGAAGACAGGCAGTTTTGCCTTGAGCCCCCTCCCCTTTCCTCTATTCATTAAAGAAACCCCACCCCTTTAAGCCCTTTTTCAATTAAAACCCCTTCTTTTGTTATATTCTCAAAACAAACCCCCACCTTATAAACTAAATTACTAATTAAACCCTGACCCTTTTTAGAATGACCCAAGAAGTTTCTAAAATATAAACCAAGCCCCTGCCTTCTTAAACTTAATTACAAATAGGTCCCTGGACCCCTGTTTGGGCCCTAAACATTCCTTTGACCTATCATTTCATGCGCCTAACGACCCCGGATTAACCTAAAATTTTACCACGCCTCTCTTAACTCAGTGTTGGCCATACCATTCAGAAACCATTCAAAAATAATACTCTATGCTCTATATTTCATGTGTTTCCAAACCGAGCTCGATGACAGATCTTTACTTTTTCTGTGTATTGATTGTGTGTTTGTTTGTGTGCGCTGTAGACCACGGAGTGAACGAAGGAGAGCCCGTCAACGAGCCGTTCTGTGAGCAGGAGAATGAGGACCAGTTCCGCAACCCCGAGCCCGAAGGACAGGACTTCCCCGAAGGCTTTGAAGACGGCAAGTTCAATCCCATCCTTTGATGCATGTTTCGGTCCCAGTTTTTATAAACACAACCCCATGGCCTGCTTTATAAAATTGCATACATTTTTGCTTGCATGAAAACACGGTTGGATAGCCACCCCTTGATTTGTGATGACCATTCCTTGACCACCTAGATTAATGTCTGATTTTGCTTGGACGTTAATCGATATTAGAACGCTTAGGACTTTACTCATAATATGATTTATTTGAATAAGAAAATGTGTGTGTGTGGGAAGGGATAAAATGTGGATTTTCGAAAGATGAGTATGGACGGGATGGACGGCATTTCTGTGTGAATTGCCGATTGGTGTGCTTATGCCTCTGTGGCAGGGCAAAGAAGGGAGATATCCATCTTGTCGTGTCTAAGGACCGAGTTGGTGTGTCATCTCACCTAACTCCTTTATCGTGCAAACCACTCGACCGTTGAATGGGCAACGGCGTAGCATAAATCCCACTAGTTGGTGTGATAGCCATCAGGAGAGCTGAGAGCAACGGGTGACTAAGGAAAAGGGATAGGCCCCGAGTGACCTATGCCCGGTTATACCTAAGTGAACGGTCAATGACCCCTTGGTGCATCCCGTGATGGCTAGTCAGGCTTAGCTATGGTGGGTAATGGCTATGTTGGGATCTACACCGACACGACGGTGTTCGAGTTGTGGTATCCTACTTGTGGGTAAAGTTGCACACCTCTGCAGAGTTAAGAATCTATTCGAATAGTCCGTGCCCACGGTATTGGGCGAGTTACGGTGTGGTCACATAACTAGTGTTTCATTGGGATGGGTTGGTGTGAGTTGTTTTGGAATTATGTCCGGCAGTTGTGCCGTGTGCTACGACGGACGGGGAGTCCGGTAGCAGTTTTAAAACCTGAACTCTGTGTTACCGCCAAAAACTGATTTCTAAATGGTTTTCTATAAAATAAACCCCTGCATAAAATATCGTTTTCCTGCAAATTAAACCGTAACCTTATCCTTGATTTACCTATGCATATTATTCTGTTATAACCCCTCCGTGGGTGTGGTTGGACTTGCCGAGTACGTTTGTACTCACCCCACTCTTACTTTTTACAGAAGAAGACCCAGACTTCGTACCAGACGACGCCGAGTAGGGTTATCGTTCTACACCCAACCTTGCCTGTGGTACCGGCCCTGTCGAGATGCCTCCGCTGTCGCAGTACTCTGAGCCTGTGGTAGACCCCATGTGGTTTGCGGTCTGGTGTTATGTCGTAGCTTGGTTAATCATTATTATCATCTGTATCGAGTGCCCTCCAAGGTTTGTACGGTTTTGAACCATCTGATGTAATAAATGTGGCATCAGCCTCCTGGGACTGGTGTTTTGTATCACATTTAAGTCTTCTCTTATGAGGGGACGCTTCAGGTGGTATCAGAGCCGTAGGTTGGCTGTAGGACGTGACCCTAGGAGCGAAACCCGTTTTCAGGACCTATCACCTTAGGACTTTTCTATCCTTAATCCTTTCCTCACACAAACACTTACCTTTGGTTCTTGCCCTGTTCCAGATGGCTGACGATGGATGGATCGGCGGAAGCTGTTTCGCAGAGCCCGGCCTTCCTAAGTTGTTAATACTCAGCCTGGAAAGCATTGGAGTTGTGGATCCGCCCGAGTTTCTTTACCGGGAATACGACTCCAAGGGCACTCTTCGGTGTGACCTGATGATCTTCATAGCAAGAAGCACCCGCTATCCTGATGTGGACCCTTGGTTCATCTCCACCACTGGATTCCGTTTCCCGGATACCTATCGAAAAGCCGCCCGCAAAGCCCTACGACGTCTGCGTGTGATCTACAGGCATCACCTCCAGCGGACTCCTATGGGATTTTTCCCGCCGACTGAAGGAAGAGGACGCACATGGATTGCCAGGATGAGAGGACTTGGAAGAGAAGAAGAAGACCTAGAAGACACGGTCTCTCACCTATCCATCTATCTCACCGGCCTGGATGAGCTCTATCGCGAGCAAGCAGCACAACTGAAGCAGCAAGTCCACAGAGCAGAAAAGGCAACCCAGGAGCTGGATGAACAACGGTCGAGGACCGTACATGCCAAGTATTCCCTAGCCGCCCTCCAAGTCCAAATGGATGAGAAAGAGGAAGAACTGGAAGAACAGCGGGCAAGAGCCACGCGCGCTGAGGACTCGCTAGCCACTCTCCAAGCTCGAATGCGGAGGTACGAGGCTCGCTGGGGAATAGGAGGATGGATAGAGGAAGACGCTGAAGAAGAACCCGAAGAGGCTCAATGGGATGTAAACACCCAGGCCGAAGAGGAAGAGCCCATGGAAACCCATTGGGATGTTGGAACTCAAACTGAAGAAGAAGAACCTGAGGAAACCCATTGGGACAAAGGTACTCAGACCGAGGATGACTTGACGGATCAGTATCTGCCCCTAAAGAAGCGCTCTCTTAGGATTGAGGAGGAATCCCCATGATAGGAGTTGTCTCCAAACTAGAACCTTTGCTCTATTAATAATCATGTACCCATGAAGTTGTACCCCACCATGATGCCATAAATAAAAATCATCTACCCCTTTATGTACCTCAAATAATTGTGCAAGTTTTTCACCATATCTTCGTTTTCAGATGGCTGAGGAAGGATGGACCCAGGGCGACTGCCAAGCTGCACCTGGCTTCCCCAGCCTCTTGATCAACGCCCTGGAAAGCCTTGGAGTCACGGAACGCCCAAGGTACTACAGCAGAGAGTACGAGCATCATGGAACTCTCCACTGCAGGGTGATCCTAGTCATCGCCAGAAGTGACCGCTACCCCGACATCCTGTCATGGCGAGTGACTGCTACAGGGTTTAGGCACCAGGACACCTATCCCCTAGCCGTCAGGAAAGCACTTCGTTACCTGTGCCGGATTTTTGAAAGACACCTCACCCCCACCCCAATGAGGTTCTTCCCACCAGCCCTCAGAACTCCAGTCTGGGAAGCTCAAATGAGAAGCCTGGAACGGCACCGCCATGAAGAAGTTCCTCCTGTACCAAGTAGCTACCTACCTAGCCTCCTTGGATCAGCTCTTTGACGAGCAAGCCAACTTGCTGAGGGAACAGACCCATCGAGCCGAGCAAGCAGAGCTCGCGCTAAGACTACAGCAGATCCGAGCAGCCCAAGCCGAGGCAAGAGCCGCTAGCCGCGGTCAGCAGTGAAGCAGTTGCTCAGGAGAGCCTCAGGCAAGCCCGGGACCAGCGCATGTTGGAATGGACTAGAAGTGGAACCCCAGTCCCGGCAATAGGAGAAGACCATGTACTGCTCGGAACGCCCGTCTTAGGATGGGGATCACTCTTTGGAAACCCACAAGCCCCACCCGAGAACCCTGGAAGGTCTACGGCCGCCGCCGCAAGAGAAGCCACTACACAACCCCGAGAAAACGGAGATCTAGCGGGACGGCGGGCAAGGACCGCTCTTTCCCCGAGAGGACGTGAGTTCCCTTCCGAGGGAGGAACCCACTCAAGCCGATGAGTCAGCCTAAAGTGCTAGCAACCGTCAAGGGATGAAGCCGTGTGGTCCGAAGAAGATCTGTGCCCCCTTTTCTTTTGAAGTTGTGTACCCGGACGTGTAGCACGCGTTCTAGTCGTGTCCCCGTGTTGTACCCCCCCTGCAGTAATAAAGTTGTTGTGCTTGTTGTTTGGTTTGTTGTGTGCTTGTGTGCTTTTTCGACAGTAGAAAGCTACTGCCTTTTCAAAAATACGAGTTAAACAACTTAAACATCACCTAATCCCAATCTCACAAAAACCCTACCCAATCTGCAAATGGTTTCCCGGAGCTTCACGAGGGTCCTCCCGCGTCAGGGACCCTGCAGCTGCTGATGCAGGAGTACACCCTGACGGGCAAAACCATCCTCAGGAAGAACAAGAAGTGAGTCAGGGCAGAGGAGAAAATCATGGTGCACAGCTGCCACCACCCCCACCACCACCTTTCGTGGACCTGGCACAAATAATCCATAACCAGACTCTCATACTGGAGACACTGGCCAATGCTCTAGTGAACAGGCAGCCACGAGAGCAGACCGTTAATGACAAGCTGACAGCTTTTCTGAGGGCCAAGCCACCCACTTTTGCCGGATCCAGCAACCCTTTGGATGCAGACGACTGGCTCCGCGTGATCCAAAGGAAGCTTGAGCCATTTGGGTGCCAGGATCGGGATAAAGTTCTTCTGGCAGCACATCAACTCACCGGGACCGCCCTAGCCTGGTGGGAGAATTACTGCGCTGCTGCCCGAGATGCCTCCACCATCACCTGGAATGAATTCGTGAGGGAATTCCGCCGTTATCACATCCCCTCGGCTACCATGAAACGCAAGGCGGATGAATTCCGCGCACTTCAGCAAGGGAGTATGACGGTAGAAGAGTATACACACCAGTTTATGGAGCTGGCTCGTTATGCACCAGAAGAAGTGAACGACGACGAAAAGAAGCAGGATATGTTTAAGAAGGGACTGAACCTAGAACTCAGGACCCTGCTCACCCCTCAGATCTATCCAGATTTCAACACATTGATGAACAAGGCAATCCTCACCGAGAAGGCTAAGATTGATGAAAGGAAAGAGAACAAGCGCAAGTTCCTGGAGAGTAAGTCACGCCAGCAGGATCGTTTCCAGAAGCCCAGAAGCTTCAGCTACAACGCACCAAGGTCCCAAGCCCCAATGCAGTACAGAACTCAGTCTCAAGTGACAGGACCACGGGCCCCTAACACCCAGCTCAGAAGCCAGAACACCATGAAGGCCCCTCAGAGTAACGCAAGCCAGGTCACCAACAACAACAGCAATGTGAGGGCCTGCTTCAACTGTCGGGAGACGGGTCATTTTATCGCCGACTGTCCTTATGCCAAGAACAAGCCGTCTACATCAGCTTTCTCCAACACAGTGAACGGACCTAAGCCAGTTCTGACCGGTGCCAACCGAGTGCCCCTCCGCGGCAACAGCAACAACAACAACAACCAGCAGAGGCAACCCCAGGCAGACTTTTGGACGAGCCCGCGTCAACCACATCGACGCACAGGAAGCTCAAGGAGCCCAGGGCGTAGTACTCGGTGAGTACCTAGTCAGCTCAACTCTTGCAACAGTACTGTTCGATTCTGGAGCATCACACTCTTTCATATCCTCAAGTTTTGTGGAAAAACATAAAATACCCACGGTACTACTGAAAACACCCCTATTAACCCGGACACCCGGAGGAGACATCAGGTGTCAACTGGGTTGTCTACGGGTAAGGATCAATTTAAGTGGGGTAGAGTTTCTAGCAGATCTAGTAGTACTTAAGTCAGAAGGGATAGATGTGATCCTTGGAATGGATTGGCTGAGCAAACACAATGGCCTCATAGGTTGTACGGACAAGGTAGTTCACCTAACAAACCCAGAGGGAGTCCGAGTGACCTGCCACACCCGTGAAAGTGGAGCAAACCCGATGGTATTCTGTATGGAAACCAAGAACTTGGATGAAGTCCCAGTAGTGAACGAGTATCCAGATGTTTTCCCGGAAGAACTTCCTGGTATGCCGCCAGATAGGGATGTAGAGTTTGTTATTGACCTTGTCCCTGGAACTGCCCCTATAGCCAAGAGACCTTACAGGATGGCAGCCACCGAGTTGGCGGAGTTAAAGAAACAACTAGAGGAGTTGCAACGGATTGGCTTCATCAGGCCAAGTTCGTCACCTTGGGGAGCCCCGGTTCTATTCGTCAAGAAGAAGGACGGAAGTATGAGGTTGTGTGTAGACTACCGGGCACTAAACGAAGTCACTATCAAAAATAAGTACCCCCCTTCCCAGGATCGATGATCTCTTTGATCAGTTAAAAGGAGCCAAGTACTTTTCCAAGATTGACCTAAGGTCCAGATATTTTCAGCTCAAGATTAGGGAAAGCGACATCCCGAAGACAGCCTTTGTCACCCGATACAGGATAGTTTGAGTTCACAGTGATGTCTTTTGGACTGACAAATGCACCGGCCTATTTCATGAACCTCATGAACAAAGTGTTTATGGACGAGCTAGATAAGTTTGTCGTAGTCTTCATTGATGACATACTTATTTACTCAAATAGTATTCAGGAGCACGAGCAACACCTGAGGGTAGTTCTAGAGAAGCTGAGAATGCATAGGTTATACGCCAAATTCAGCAAGTGCGAGTTCTGGCTGGAGAAAGTAGCCTTCCTTGGTCATATTTTGACCGCAGAAGGAGTGGCAGTAGACCCCGAGAAGGTCGGAGCAGTATCCAACTGGCAGCAACCAACCAATGTCAGTGAGATCAGGAGTTTCCTCGGATTAGCTGGATACTATCGGAGATTTATTGAGGGATTTTCTAAGATAGCCCGGCCCATGACAGAGCTGCTCAAGAAAGAGAAGAAATTCACCTGGACGAAGTCGTGTGAAAGAAGTTTCCAGGAGTTGAAGCGGAGATTGACGACAGCCCCTAGTACTAACCCTGCCGGATATTCATCGGGATTTTGTCATCTATTGTGATGCGTCCCGACAAGGATTGGGTTGTGTGCTGATGTAAGATGGGAAAGTCGTTGCATATGCTTCCCGTCAGCTCAGGACTCATGAGCAAAATTACCCGACTCATGATTTGGAGCTTGCAGCCGTAGTGCACGCACTTAAGATCTGGAGGCACTATTTGATTGGAAATAAGTGCGAAATCTTTACCGATCATAAAAGTCTGAAGTATATCTTCACCCAACCAGACCTAAACCTGAGGCAGAGAAGATGGCTGGAATTAGTCAAAGATTATAATTTGGAAATTCATTATCACCCAGGTAAAGCCAATGTAGTAGCCGATGCCCTAAGTCGGAAATCCTACGGGCCCAAGAATGACCATTTACGAGAGGAAATGGCACGATTAAATGTGCACATTGTCCCTCGAGGTTCCAGCCAAGTGCTGAACGTTCAATCCACTCTAGAAGAAAGAATCAGGAAAGCCCAAAGATCGGACAAGGGACTGATGGAAATTCGGAGGCAGACCGGAGAAAATAAGGCACCAGACTTCAGGGTGGATAATAAGGGAACGTTGTGGTATAAAGATAGAATTTGTGTACCCCAGAAAGGAGATTTCAGGCAAATAATCATGGATGAAGCCCATAACTCGGCATACTCCATTCACCCAGGATCCACCAAAATGTATATGGACTTAATACAGAAATATTGGTGGAATGGGATGAAGGCGGATATTGCGCGATTTGTCGCCCGGTGCGATATTTGCCAAAGAATCAAAGCTGAACACCAAAAACCAGCAGGATTGTTGCAACCCCTACCCATTCCGGTTTGGAAATGGGATGAAGTAGGAATGGATTTTATAGTGGGCTTGCCCAGAACCCAGAAATGACATGGCTCCATATGGGTAATAGTGGATCGCCTTACTAAATCAGCTCACTTCATACCCGTACGGACCAACTATGGCGGAGAGAAGCTAGCCAAGCTTTACGTGGAAAATATAGTGAAGTTGCATGGTGTGCCCAGTCGAATTGTTTCCGATAGAGGGACCCAGTTCACCTCTAGATTTTGGAAAACTTTGCATAAAGCTATGGGCACCAAGCTAGACTTTAGCTCTGCTTATCACCCACAAACAGATGGTCAGACAGAAAGGGTGAATCAGATCATGGAGGATATGCTGAGAGCGTGTGTCCTCACTTATGGCAAAGATTGGGAACAAAGCTTACCCTATGCCGAGTTCTCATACAACAACGGGTACCAAGCAAGCTTGGGCATGTCGCCGTTCGAAGCTCTCTACGGAAGGAAATGCAGAACCCCTCTGATGTGGTCAGAAGTTGGAGAACGTGCCTTAGTCGGCCCCGCACTCATAAAGGAAGCAGAGGAAAGAGTCGCCGAGATTCGAGAAAAGCTAAAAGCAGCCCAGTCCCGACAGAAGAGCTATGCGGACAAGAAAAGACGGGAAATAAGTTTCAACCCAGGAGATTTCGCGTATCTCAAGGTATCACCCATTCGAGGAACCCGAAGATTTCAGGTACAAGGAAAATTGGCCCCTCGGTATATTGGACCATACCGAGTTCTGAAGAAAGTTGGAGCAGTAGCATACCGTCTGGAGCTACCTGAAGAAATGTCGGATATACACCCAGTATTCCATGTCTCGCAGTTGAGAAGGTGTTTGAGGATGCCCGAAGTGGAGCATGTGCCGGTTGAAACAATAGATTTGCAGCCAGACCTGCGATATCAGGAAATACCGGTCAAGATTCTAGACACCGTCACCAGGAGGACCAGAAACTCCGAAGTACGAATTTGCAGAGTTCAGTGGAGCAGACACGGGGTAAAAGAAGCTACGAGGGAACGCGAAGATGCTCTGAAGAAGGAATTTCCCCACCTATTTAGGAATCGGTCGAATCTCGAGGACGAGATTCATTTTAAGTGGGGTAGGTTTGTAACATCCCGAAAATTGACTAAAATAAATCATGCGCTAAAATTTTGTTTCGTCGTTGAGCTCGATCCCCTTCTTGAATCATCTCCCGCCTGATCTTCTGATACCCGAGGAACCGAGCCGATATCCAAATCTTCCGCTGTCCCATCTCCCTGTTTGGCCCTCGGCCTGTGCGTCGCACGCGGCCGACACCGCGCGTGGCCGACCGCGGCCGCGATCAGCGCCAACGCGCTCGCCCCCCTCTCTTTCTCTCTTTATTTCTCTCCCCTCCTTTTTTTTCCTTTTTCTTTTCTTTTTCCCATTTTCTTTTTCTTTCTTTTCCCTCTCCTTCCCTCTTCCTCCCTCTCTCCTTTCTCCTACCCTGCACGCTCGGCCCCTCCTCCCTCTCTGCTCCCGAGCGCAGCCCGGCCGCGCTGCCCCTCCCCGCTCCACTCCGGTTGGCCTGCCCCCCCTCCCTTTTCTCTCGTTTCCTGCCCGCACGCTAGCCTCGCCCCACACCCCGAGCGCTGCCCGCCACACCGCCCAGCCACACTCGCGCCGGCTCAGCCCCTCCTACCCGCGCACTGGCCGAGCGCCGTGCCGCGCCGCGCCACGCCAGCCCCGGGCCGAGCACGCGCGTGCGCGCACGCTTGCCACGCCACGAGGGCCGAGCCTCTCACCGCGCATACCGCCCCGGGCCGTGCCCACGCGAACGCCGCATCCACGCAGGCCCGGGCTCGCCACAACGCCACGCCGCGGCGCCGACCAAGCCACGCCGCCGGTCCCGCTCGCCCGTACACAGCACCGGCGACCTCCAAACAGCGCCGCCTGCGACGGTCGATGCCTACGCCGAGGCGTCGCATCACCTCGTCGCCCACACGCAAGCGCGCCCCGCCGTTGACGCCCCGCCAGTACTGCACAGCGCCCGTGTCGCCGCTTGCCGGCGCGCCCTCCCTTCCACCGACCTAGCCCGCCTATAAAAGGCACCCCGACGCCGCTTCACCACCCCACAACCATCCCCACCACCTCCGGCCCCCACACCTAGCTCGCAGCGCCGCCGCCTAGCTCCTCCATCGCCGCCGCCTCGTCGATCCGCCCTCACACGCCACTTCAACTCAAGGTGAAGCCGGGGATCGGACCCCGCACCTCTCCCTTTCGTTTTCCCCCTTCCCCCATCCACTATCGTGGCCTAGGGCCGCCCGCCGAACACCACCGCCACCCGTTGCCGCCGCCGCCGTGGCTAGACTAACTCAGGCCGCCTCGGGCCGAGCCGCGGCCGGGAATCAACCCCGCAAGCCTCCCTGGCCCTTTTCCCCTTACCCCGGAGCCGCCTCGAACCCTTGGCCGCCGGGTTTGGCAACACCGGCGAGCCGCCGGCCCCTCCCCTGTTTTCCAGCGTGGGGGAGGAAGAAGACAGGCAGTTTTGCCTTGAGCCCCCTCCCCTTTCCTCTATTCATTAAAGAAACCCCACCCCTTTAAGCCCTTTTTCAATTAAAACCCCTTCTTTTGTTATATTCTCAAAACAAACCCCCACCTTATAAACTAAATTACTAATTAAACCCTGACCCTTTTTAGAATGACCCAAGAAGTTTCTAAAATATAAACCAAGCCCCTGCCTTCTTAAACTTAATTACAAATAGGTCCCTGGACCCCTGTTTGGGCCCTAAACATTCCTTTGACCTATCATTTCATGCGCCTAACGACCCCGGATTAACCTAAAATTTTACCACGCCTCTCTTAACTCAGTGTTGGCCATACCATTCAGAAACCATTCAAAAATAATACTCTATGCTCTATATTTCATGTGTTTCCAAACCGAGCTCGACGACAGATCTTTACTTTTTCTGTGTATTGATTGTGTGTTTGTTTGTGTGCGCTGTAGACCACGGAGTGAACGAAGGAGAGCCCGTCAACGAGCCGTTCTGTGAGCAGGAGAACGAGGACCAGTTCCACAACCCCGAGCCCGAAGGACAGGACTTCCCCGAAGGCTTTGAAGACGGCAAGTTCAATCCCATCCTTTGATGCATGTTTCGGTCCCAGTTTTTATAAACACAACCCCATGGCCTGCTTTATAAAATTGCATACGTTTTTGCTTGCATGAAAACACGGTTGGATAGCCACCCCTTGATTTGTGATGACCATTCCTTGACCACCTAGATTAATGTCTGATTTTGCTTGGACGTTAATCGATATTAGAACGCTTAGGACTTTACTCATAATATGATTTATTTGAATAAGAAAATGTGTGTGTGTGGGAAGGGATAAAATGTGGATTTTCGAAAGATGAGTATGGACGGGATGGACGGCATTTCTGTGTGAATTGCCGATTGGTGTGCTTATGCCTCTGTGGCAGGGCAAAGAAGGGAGATATCCATCTTGTCGTGTCTAAGGACCGAGTTGGTGTGTCATCTCACCTAACTCCTTTATCGTGCAAACCACTCGACCGTTGAATGGGCAACGGCGTAGCATAAATCCCACTAGTTGGTGTGATAGCCATCAGGAGAGCTGAGAGCAACGGGTGACTAAGGAAAAGGGATAGGCCCCGAGTGACCTATGCCCGGTTATACCTAAGTGAACGGTCAATGACCCCTTGGTGCATCCCGTGATGGCTAGTCAGGCTTAGCTATGGTGGGTAATGGCTATGTTGGGATCTACACCGACACGACGGTGTTCGAGTTGTGGTATCCTACTTGTGGGTAAAGTTGCACACCTCTGCAGAGTTAAGAATCTATTCGAATAGTCCGTGCCCACGGTATTGGGCGAGTTACGGTGTGGTCACATAACTAGTGTTTCATTGGGATGGGTTGGTGTGAGTTGTTTTGGAATTATGTCCGGCAGTTGTGCCGTGTGCTACGACGGACGGGGAGTCCGGTAGCAGTTTTAAAACCTGAACTCTGTGTTACCGCCAAAAACTGATTTCTAAATGGTTTTCTATAAAATAAACCCCTACATAAAATATCGTTTTCCTGCAAATTAAACCGTAACCTTATCCTTGATTTACCTATGCATATTATTCTGTTATAACCCCTCCGTGGGTGTGGTTGGACTTGCTGAGTACGTTTGTACTCACCCCACTCTTACTTTTTACAGAAGAAGACCCAGACTTCGTACCAGACGACGCCGAGTAGGGTTATCGTTCTACACCCAACCTTGCTTGTGGTACCGGCCCTGTCGAGATGCTCCGCTGTCGCAGTACTCTGAGCCTGTGGTAGACCCCATGTGGTTTGCGGTCTGGTGTTATGTCGTAGCTTGGTTAATCATTATTATCATCTGTATCGAGTGTCCTCCAAGGTTTGTACGGTTTTGAACCATCTGATATAATAAATGTGGCATCAGCCTCCTGGGACTGGTGTTTTGTATCACATTTAAGTCTTCTCTTATGAGGGGACGCTTCACTCACCTTCGTGTGAGTGTTGTCTGCTGATCCTGGAAGAGCGTGGCTTTTATCGAGGCTTCACTCGAGGAACTACCGGTGAGTGCCAATTTGGGTCAGAGTTGCTTAGCAACAAAGATCAGTGCACCCGGGCCCAGTAGTTTTGGGTGGTTCCGCCACAGCTGGCATCATAGCTCGCAGACAGCCTACCAGAGATGACAGCCTCGGTTTTCAAAACAACAAATTAAAACTTGACTTCAAAACTACTAAAGTTTTTGAAAGAGTTTAGGATCTCCAAGGACAAGTCTAGGACGTAAAGCCCTAGGGGATCTTATGGGTATAATCAGGTGGCTTATTTTGTATGGCTAACTTCCAGCACATTACTTTTCAGTATTTAAATTCTGTAATTTAAATTCTGCAACTACACGTCGCCGCGGAGGTATGCTTACTCAGTCAGCTGAGGGAGTCTGACCTTCCCGTCGGTGATGCGAGCCGAACGCTGGAGCTCAAGCAGTGGCCTACTTGAGCTGCTGCCCATATACCAACTTCGGTTGATTATATGGGGAGTAATGGTTCGAAATTGGAATTCAATTCCCCGTCAAAGACGGTACTCAGTCAATACGTTGTTTCGATAACGTATGTTTAACGTTGTCCATAGGACGGTAATTATATGGATGCCGGTTCTATAGTGATCGGTAATGTATGGGAACGCTTTCGTGAGTGCTGGCACGAAAGGTTCATTTTATATACTGTCACTCTTCTGCAGGTACGCTAACCCAAAATCGAATTTTAGGCTATCTAGCTATATCGAGTAGCTACATAGTGAGAGACGTATTATGTATGCCACCGAAACTAACCATGTAAGACCAAGGTTACTTGGCAATTATTTTCCTTGGTGAGGATGAATATGTTCTGCATTCATTCTCAAATCATCAGCAAAGAAACCTTTGGAAGAAATCGTAATCAAAAAGGTTAAAACAAAATCTCAAGGATCATCTAGACAGTCTGCAAATTCTGGAAAATCTGGCTTTATCGAATTTTTAAGATATGAATATTTGCTCAAATCAAGTTTGGTCTGTAATATGAAATATAACTACATAAAATTAAAATCTTCTGTAAAAATTTGAGAATTTTTGAAGCTTCCTACCTTAGTGATTTCGAATTTATAGTAACCCTATGCAAATCTGTCAAGTTGGAACAGTCTGCCTAAACAGAATTTTTTGACCACCTTAAAATCTAATTTGGACCTAGGCTTGGTTAGACAAAGTTGTGTACGAAATATTAGGAATGCCCAAGAAATATTTGAAAATTTTTGGACCTCTAAATCTAGAGTTATGAAACTCTAAAGTTACATCTAGAACAAATGAACCCCGATTGTCCAATTTATATCCCACGGGATATTGCTGAAATTTTCACCCTTGTAGATGATTTTTTTTGGATGTGAGTTGAATAACCAAGTGGTCAAAAATTTTACGATCTAGGTTCTCACAAATTTTCAAATCCATGAAACTAGTATACTCCGAGCTATAGGCGAAACACTATTGCCGACCTGGTGAAAAACAGCCAGAACAGAGAAGCAAAGACTGAATATTTCAACCATCTTAACCATTGTTTTAGCCTTGGGGTTGAATACCAAAGTTGCTCCAAACATCCTAATCTACATTCCTACAAAATTTCAACTTCATTAGATGTATATAGTAGGAGTTATGGCCTAAATACCGAGACTCTGTTCAGAAAACTAGAGGTGTAGCAATGGAATTTTTCGACCATCTTACTCTTAGAATTAGCCTCTGAGTTGACTACCAAATCTGTAGCACATGAAATTATCTAACTCTTGTCAAAATTTCAAGGCATTTTGATGAACGGAACGCGAGTTATGAGTTTTCTCGTAACCTGCAGCTTCCTGCACGTTCGGTTAACCATGCCTTTCGAGTTCTACTCATCTGCCCATCTATCCTTCGAAGCATACCAATGTTAGGGACCATATTGCTGGTGTTAACCCTTCCATATTGTTGAAGCACAATGTTCTCCAACCTCAGGATGCTGGTTATCAATAGCTCAACAAAAAGAAGAATGACACAAGGGATGACTGAAATACTTGGACGAGTTTGAGGAATTCTCATTGCCCTTCTTGCTCAAATGGGTCTTTTAAAAACTAAAAATAGGTGTAAAAATGCTAGAATATCATGCATAATCATGATCGCAACATTCATGCAATACTTGTAGCAAAAGTACTACCGATGCATTGTTATTACATTCCCACGATTTAAATCACATATGCATCTGGGATGGAATTGTGAATATTATCTGGCTCTTCATCTTCCTTTCTTGCCACGAGCATTAATCGGGTTGCTATGTTTTTGCTATGTTTTTACCTTGTCGTGGTGTTCGTCACTAACCTAAGGTGTCGCGACGGAACCTAGGGCCTCGTGTGTGCTACCACAACACGATTGTGCTACTAGGTGCGTGCTGGTATCTTGGTCTGTGATAGCGACTCCGTGGCAATCTATTTTCTCGCAACCTGAATAATGTGTTGATTTGTTTGAGTTCTATTTTGGCTCAACAAAAATTAAGAGTACTTGCCTGACCTTCCAGTAGCTAACCTACATTACAACCTGAGCACCGCATGCCCACCTGCATGATCATCCTACCAAATAGATATACCCCATCATACATGAAAACCATGTGCATCAGAAGTTATACACCAGGAAAACGCCCATCATTCAATAGTATCATGACAAATGCATCATGCCATGTGCATCATGTCATCAATGCATAGATCATTTTATCTGTGCAGTGCATCCCCCACACATATATTACCTAGGTGCGTTGCCTCATTACAACCAAACACTGCACCTAACTTATCAATGTGTATCATCAATCTCATGATATGTTGGCATCTCCACCATATATCATGGCATTGAAACATCATGCATCTTTCTCAAAACATGTACCAACTCTATTAAATCATCTTGAGCAAGAATGTCTTGAGAAAAGTTTGTTTTAGCCGAAGAATAAGATCTCCATCCTAGAAAGCTGACGGATATAACTGGACCGGCAGGTACAGAAGAGAAACCCAAATTTTTTTTAGACCTGATCAACTACCTCAAAATAAGTTGAGCCTGTGGAACAAAATGTAGTAAAACAAATCTCCTTACTGCTGTAAAATTTTGAAATTTTTTTGGAGAATTGTAACCCTCAAAATTCAGTCTTTTGGTAAACCCCTATAATTCTATCAATTTGTAGCAGTCTGGCCACATGAATTTTTCGACCCACATAAAAGCTTTTACTGAGAAGGGGTTCAACATGAATGTTGTGGATAACTGAGTCTAGAAGCTACTGAAATTGTTTGAGAATTTTGTTTCAAGTGGTTTGGTACTTACAGTCAAAATACTAGCCCTCTGTTCAGTCTGAAATCTGGGTCAACCTTCCTGCAAACACTTAAGGATTTGACTATCTTAAGCTCTGTTTCGGAGTTGGAGTTGACTAGAGGAAATGATCACAATTATCTTAGGCACCTCCAGTAAAAATTTGAGAATTTTTCGACCTTTAATTCCTCAGTTATGATCAATTCTATCAACTACCCAGAATCTGTTTTGCAAAAGAATCATCAAGTACAAGCTCTCTTAAAGAGTGGAGAAGCCTACTACAACAAGGATAGAGTTGTATGGTTTGAATCTCCATAGTGGATCAACTGAATCGTGATCTTTGAAAACCAATTCTTGATAGGTCACCGCTTCCAAAGCTTTCCAGTCACTTGGGTATTAACGAAATATATCAAGACCCTAGGCAAAATTTCTCGCTAAATATATATCATAATGCTATAACGAGACCACTTATAAATATCCGTTACACTCCAATTTTTGCCGATTATGGATTTCATGATTGGTTTGCCAAGCACCTCTCCAAGGCCTGATTCCATTTGGATCATTATCGACAACCAACACCTTTTCTTCAATTACACACTATTCATACTACCAAGAAGTGAGCCGGTATTCATCTTGATTACATTATGGTCTGCATATCACACCACATAGAATTAATTCCAATAGTGACGCTCAACTCCTAGCACGCTTTTTGGGAAATCCCTTGCAATCTTCTCCTGTCACCAAACTGATCCTAAGTTCAGCTTATCATCCTCGAACCGACGGCCAAACTGAAAAGTGGACCGAATCTTAAAAGACATGTTAAGATCTTACATCATTCATTATGACAACCATGAACACAAACGCCTGTTTTTAGCAGAGTTCTCACCCAGCTATCAAGCAAGCTTGAAAATGGCACTATTTAAAGCCTCGTTTGGACAAAGGTGTCAAACTCCACTGGGTTTGTCACAAACCGAAGACCACTAAATATTTGGACCAGACTTGATCATTAGGCAGAATAACAACCAAAGGTAATACAAGCAAATCTTCGAGCTGACCACTCTAGCCAAATGAGTTATTTGGATAAAAAGAAGAAAATCTTTGCAACTCGAAGTCGGTAATAATGTCTACCTTCTGGTTTCACCAACCAAAGGCACGTACACTGTCCACACTTAGCTTATTCACCTGAATCTCGGGACGAGATTCTTTTTAAGGGGGGTAGGCTGTGACACCTCTGGTGTCAGTTTAACCAAGGCCAGGCAATTAACATAACTTCACACACAAATGAGCTAAGAAAACTTAAATAAGAACCCTATGTCTAGTTCTTGCAAACTTGTGTGTGAATGTATGTGTGCATGTGTTTGAGTGCAATGTGTTTGAAAAACAATAATTGGTACCCTTTTAAACTTGACTTGACATGTGGGGTAAATAAGGCAATAAAATACACTTTTCATAATGAGCTATAAACTTGCTATGCAAATCAAACCCAAACTGGAAAGCCCTCAAATGCAAAGATCAATGGAACCATTATTTGATTTATGAAGAGCTACTAGTTTAAACAAAATAAAAATTCGAACCAAAGGGTTAAACATTCCATTGGCTCATGATAACAAAGTTTTATACAAAACAATAATGCATCCTTGTATATGAGTATGTGTGGATATAAACTTGTTCCTTTAGTATTCTTAAACTTTCAAGCTAAACTTGTCATAACAGTGTAGTTAAAAGACACACTCATATTCTTGGGACACATAGTTTAATTTACAAAGACTTTTTGGTAAAGTCAAGATTTAAACAAATCAAATAAACAAGAGTTCAATTTCTAGTAATTAGGAAGTTAAAAATAACTTTCAAACCAATGCAAACATGCATATGAAAATAAATAGACATATTCACCATGTCATGTTAAACAAAAACCTAGTTGAAGCCTAGGAGTAAAAGTGCCAAAATTCACATGAAATGATAAGTACTTTAGATGGCAGTTTTTGAAATAATTAAATAACTCTCAAACCATTGCTCGAATGAAAAAGTGCATAACACGAAAGTTGTAGATCTTGAAAAATTGAACAAGAATGGTATTCAACACTTTTTCATTTGAGGCCAAGATGAGGGAGAAAAATGGAAATTACAGAACTGATTTTGGAACTTCGATTTATTTACGAAACTGCCACCGCCAGCACACCTCTCTCCTCTCACGCCGTCCGTACTCCGGCGACGGCAAACCGCCCCGGGAATGGCCGTAAGGGCCTGCGCGCCCCTGGTTTGGCTCCGAACCGCATCGCCCTGGCTCGTCCTCCACTTGCCACACTCCCATGGTCACTTGGACGGCCGCCACGACGCCCGCCATGCGCCACGCCGCCCAAACGGCGTCGCCGCTCGCCGTCGCCTGCCTCCGTCGCCCTCCCTGGCCGAATCGACCTCCCCCAGGCACCACCACTTCGCTTGCCAGCTGGTCCTCCTCCCCCTCGCGCCTATAGAAGGCGCCACTTCCCCTGCACGCGCGGACAGGACGCCCCGCCATTTTTCCCCAACTCCGGCGAGCTCGGCTCCCCGTGGAGCACCTACATCCACCCCTCCTTGGTCCAAATAAACCCTACAGCTGACTTCTCCTCGGCTTGGCGAAGCTCATCGGCACGAACATGCCCCCAATCCCCTCGCTGGAGAGCCGCCGCCGCCGTACAGAACCTCCCCAACGCCGGCCACCGCGGAGCCCTCCCCTCCGGTCATCCTCGTCGCCACCAAGACCCTCAAATCGGTAGAGCACGACCTCCTCTCACTCCTCCCACACCTGGCCCTCGCCGCCGGCGAGCCCCTCGCCGGGAAACGCCGCGCCAAACCTCCCCTGTTCTTTTAACTTCCGCTAGGGACCCCAAGTTAAAAGAACCAAAACTTTCAGGGGTCAAACTGCAAAATGTACATGAACCTCAAAACAGCAAACTTCAAAAATGCCTAGAAAATCGTATAAAAATCATGAAAATGCAAACTAAAATGTTTTGGAATCCTTGAAACAAGAACTACAACTTTTGTTACAGTCACATGTTCATATTTTGCTTTTATTTTAATCTGAGAAAAAGAATAAGAAAATCACCTTATGCATGTTCATGAAGTTCTACTCAGCAAATGACCTTGATTTTTGGATATGTTATCAATAATAGAATATTAAGATCACAGTAAAAAGATGACACCCAACCAAAACAGTTATCATATTGAAACAATCAAGATTCTCTAATCTGTTGTTGACATTCTCGAATTAATACTGGAAAATAACCATGATTTATGCTTGTTTAATCAACTTAATTCTTCATATATAGTTCTTATGCTCAGAAAAATCTATATTTATTTCTCAAGTCTCTTTTTAGGTCTGTGTTCCTGTCTAAAATTTTTGAGATGCATTTACTGAGTTTTACTTTAGTGAATAATCATGCTTAGCATCTTAGGGCTAGATTTACTATTTTCGTTCTGAGTAATCTACACCATAACTGATCTTGATTTTTGGACATGATCTTGTTTAGAGTATGTTATATCTGTAATAAAAATTCCATATGCAGTACTGGTTAAATGCACCTTGAGAAATTTATGCTAAATCATGTTAAGTTAAATGCATAACTAATTTATCTGGTGGTTATAAAGCTCGATAATTTTTCTGGAGTATGTTTAGCTCACGAATAGGCTCTGGTAAAAATTTGAGAATCATATCCCTACTACAACTCTCTAGATAATTAATCTTAATTAATGGCTTGTTGTTTTTGTTCTTTTTATTACCTCAGCTGTATAAGTGAATAAAATCTGGAAAAATTACAGTACTGAGTAGATGGTTGGTAGATGCTCCCATAAAATTTGTAGCACGAGAACCCATGTCAAACTTGCTGTGCAAAAAGGTGAAGCAACTAGAGTAATCTACTTACATGCTTTGTTATGGTTAATTGCTTTATGGTTAGATGCTGAAAACTATACCATAGATGCTAAAGTACCTGATCTGAGTTACTTTAGTTTTTCATCACTAGCTCATGAGTAAATTGGTTGCTATGAAATAGTGAAAGTCTGCTATGTTTTAATGATAAGAATGAAAATTAAAACACACAGCTCTTTTATGAAGTAAAGTGAAATTAAGAACTACTCTATAAACGATTGCACAGAAAATAAAGTTAACTAAGACCACCATAACAAACACGTGATATTCTGGACTACAACTTTATAGTGAAGGAAATAAATATGTTTATATTATGTTGTAACAATATCATTTCTGCATGCATATAGAAACGGTAAATCTACTCGACGGTGATTACGAGTTGGTGCCCGCGAATACTACCACTCCGGAGAGTGTCTCTCTTAATTATACTAACTTGAATCAAGACCCGAACCAATGTTCGGAAGAGCAAAAGGCTACTTTTGAACAGTGCCCAAGAAGGCAAGCCCCGGTGCATAATCCCATTATTTTACACATTATCTTCATCTCACTATTTGTATATGTTGTAATAATTTTTATTGCGCATTTACGTTTTCTAGGAGTTGATCGAAAACCTTAGGTGCATGATCCCTAGGTACCTATGTTTGTTATCCGGATCTTTTTCTCGACTAGTTGCCCTGCTAATTAGGTACGGTAGAAGTCGAGTGGTTTCCTGCCTCTCGCGAGCAAATAGGAATTGTACTGACTTTAATTCCTGCTGAAATGTAAGGACAACGGGCGGGGTTGTGTAGTTGTGATACCCCGCTGGTGTAGTCAAAAATGGCTAAGGTCGCGGTGTGTGGCTCATTTCGTTAAGCGTTTGAAAGTACTAGCCACATGCCGAGAAATATGGTAATCGGTAAGCTGAAGTACCTGATTGGACCAGCGAGTGGAACGATCTCGCACCCTCTTGGTAGAAGTAGGTTTTATTTTGTCCGGACGTACGGGTGCAGAGACGTCGGGCTCTGTAGTCGGGGAGGGTGTGCCGGATCCACGGACTGGAAAGAAAGGGGAAATGTTGTGTGGGTGACTTGGTTCCCATACGTGTGGTCTAGGTTCCCCTGGCCAGGTTGAAATCCGATTCAGAATCGTCCGCCTCTCACGGCATGAGACTGCTTAATGTTTTCGGTCACATAGAGTAACAAGTGGAACATGATGATGATAATACTGCTGGTTGATTTAATGATTGCTCTACCATGTTTGTGTAGAGTTGGATGCAAACTTAGAATGGTTAATCCAACTGGAAGATGACTAAATAAAATCTGAGAATAAGGATCAACATTTAGTGGCATTTTTGGCAAAATAAACCCCACCCACAAAAAAAAAGCCTTGCATGTCTAGTTATCGGACTATGTTATATCCGGTGACGGGTCAGTCTTGCTGAGTATTAGTATACTCAGCCTTGCTTGTGGCACTGTTTTTCAGGTACTAACTTTGAAGATCTGTTGCGAGTCTTACTTGGCCGTGTATCTTGCCTCCGGGTTGGTCTGTTGAGTGGGATGGTCCTTCAGCTGGTGCTGACCACCCTCCCGCTGAGTGACGCTTTCGTACGGGCTTTATCGATGCGTCACGTTATTTCGCTAGTTATCTTTTACTGCTTCCGCTGAACAATGAGACTTGAATAATTTGAGTAGAAGAAACTATGTAGTACTTTCGCTACTCTGAACATGGTTTGTAATAAATTTCTTTTTTGCTGCAAACTCTGAGATGTATGAAATGTTCTGTGTTGTAATCTCTGGGCTCACCTTCGTGTGAGTGTTGTCTGCTGATCCTGGAAGAGCGTGGCTTTTATCGAGGCTTCACTCGAGGAACTACCGGTGAGTGCCAATTTGGGTCAGAGTTGCTTAACAACAAAGATCAGTGCACCCGGGCCCAGTAGTTTTGGGTGGTTCCGCCACAGAAAGAACCTCGACCGTCCGATGAGTCCTTGTATCTTTTTCCGGTTTTCCCCCTACGGGCTTTCTAGTGTTTAATTGAGTCTAGGGGTAGTTTAGTCTTTTGGGGTTGAGAGTTGTTGGGGTTAAAAACCCCCTCTCTCTCTCTCTTTTCTCGAGTAGCCGAACGAGCGCCCCCTGCCCAGGCGCCCTCCTCTTCTCCTCCCTGTCCTTCTCATCTCCTCTTAAGAGTTAGGGATTTTAGCCATGGATTTGTGAAGACTTTGTACGTGAATTGATCGGGAAAGGAGGCCCATCCCTCCTTGTGCCCTCCGGGGTTTTGGTTTCAATTCATTTTCGTTCATCTTGTGCTTCGTTTGGCTGAAATTTGATTTTCTTTTGTCAATTCTTGAACTCAAGATTACGGGTTGTTTCTTGACAATTTTTTGACTCCTTGGGTGTTCCTAATCCATCTTGCCTAGCCCTAAAACCCTCGGAATCACGAGTCTCCTCGAATCGAAGTTTTCGCGTTCTAGAGAAAACCCCGGTCTTGCTCAGGAACTTCTCGATTCCTCCCAAACCATGGAGTGATTCGTCGATTCCTTCCGTGGATATGTTCACAAGTCCTTTGTGATCGTGTCTGCAAAGTTTGACGAGGTTTGGATATGATTTGGTCCTTCGATCGTTGAGTTTGTCAAGAAACGCAGGCTGGAAAAACCTCTCTGGTCTCTGACTTTCCTAGCACTGGTTGAACCGACGCTTTGAAGGTGTATGCATCGGATCAACCGGTGAGTAGGTTTCTCTGAGATTAGGGTTTTTTGGTGTTCTTTAGTTGCACCGGTGCTTTAGCTATCACGAGCATCGGTTCAACCGGTGTTACTACTGGAAGTGCAGTTTTGCCCGTTCAACCGGCGTACAGACTTTACTAGACGTCGGTTTAACCGGTGATCGCTTCTGTGTCTGGACTGTTTTTGCACATCGGTTAAACCGACGAGGTGTCCTCTGTGCACGTCGGTTTAACTGGTGCCCACTGGTCAGTTTGAGCTCTCTCTCGACAACTGCACTGACGTTTTAAGTCGATTTCGTCGGATCAACCGGTGCTTGATTCCTACTGCTGCCGGCTCTGTGACACCGGTTAGACCGACGGGAGCATTTCTATATGCGTCGGTTCAACCGGTGTTCATATACCGTGCCTGTTTCGCGCTGCTTTTTGTGTTAGCTTCCGCGTTTGTTTGTTCTCTCTTACTCCTAGGGTTTTCTTGTGTTGTTGTAGCTTCTCTATAGCTACTCCACGCTGTACCTAGGACTCTAGGGTTGGGCGTGCACGTTGGGACAAAGCCGAAGCTTCTGTTTGCAAGAATTTTTAATCGGCTTCCATTCACCCCCCCTCTGGTCGCCTTTTCGGTCCCTCAATTAGTATCAGAGCAGGGTTAAGGTTTTCAGTAACTTGACCGGTTCGAAAACCATTTGGCGACCATGGCGAGTCTTGGTAAGATCCCTGTGTTTGCCGGCGAGGACTATGCTTATTGGAAGGTGCGTATGCGAGCCTTCTTGCAAAGCATGGGAGCCGAGGTTTGGGAGATCACCAAGAACCAGGCTTACGAGGTGCTTGCCGTTCGGACCTTACCTCTTCAGGTGTCCGAGCACGAGGCCAACGCCAAGGCTATCAATGCCTTGTTCGCTGGCGTTTCTCGTGCGGAGTTCTCACGCGTCCAGGGTTTTCAGGAAGCCCACAAGATTTGGACGTGTCTTGAGAACTACCACGAGGGCACACCTCAAGTCAAGGCTAGACTGTTCGAGACTCACCGGCGTGAATATGAGAATTTCACATAAGGGCCGGGTGAGAGCATTGGCGACATGTTCAGTCGGTTTCAATCGATTGTGAACAAAGTCAATGCGAATAGATCTGCTGATGCCCTTGAGTACATAGAGCATGAGAAGGCCCTCAAGTTGCTCTACACACTTGACCGCTCTATGTGGGATCTCAAGGTGAACACGATCATCGAGTCTGCAGGCTATGAGACTCTGACCATGAATGAGCTTTTCAACAACCTCAAGGCCACGGAGGTGGATAACCAGACACGATCCAAGCTCAATGGTGCCCCTCCTTCCAAGAGCATCGCTCTTGTGACTGGCCCAGGTGGATCGAGCTCTAACGCTAACTCTGCTCTTGGCTTTTCTCTTGCTTCTCTGCCCTCTGTTACAGATGAGCAGTTAGAGACGTTGGGCGACGACGACTTGTACCTTCTCATCAGCAAGTTCCAGCGTGTCTACCACAACCGGCAGAGGCGGAAGAACCCCGGGTGCTACCACTGCGGCGATCCGAACCACTTCATCGCCGAGTGTCCCAAGAAGTCCGGTGGTGGCCAGAACAACAACCCCGACTACTACCGCCACCGCGACCGCGATGAGGGAGGCTCCAACAAGGAGCGTCGGCGCCACAAGCACCGCAGTCGTGACCGGGGAGGACGCTTCGACAAGGAGTCGCTCAAGAAGCGCTTCCAGTACAAGGCCAAGAAGTGGGAGAAGGCCTTCCTGGCGCAGCTCAGCGACCTCAACAAGAGCTCCGACACCGACCCCTCTTCTTCACCGACCTCTGACGACGATGACAAGAAGAAGAAGAAGCGGGACAAGGATGCCACCGGCTTCATCGGCCTTTGCTTGGCGGCCGGTCGGTGCAAGGGCTTCTGCACCATGGCGGGTGAAGCAAATGGTGCTCGTGCAGCTTCGGGTGAACATGCTACACCGACGCACGTCGACTCTTCTCCTGGATCCGAGAGTGATTCAGAGGTAAACTCCACCATCGACCTCCTTGATACTGAGGTTAGAGAGTTGTACGCCGCTCTCGACAACCAGAAGAGGCTGTTTAAGGAAGCAGCTAGAGCATAGAAAGCTTAGGACTGAGCTGGCTTGTGCTAGGGAGAAATCTAGTGAGGATGAGTGCGCTGGCTGCATATCTCACATGAATGATCTTGTTGCTCTCCGTGCCAAGCATGATTAGAACGTCGCGAACTTGGATGTTGCCAAGACCTCGCTTTCTTACGTGTCTCACTAGCTGGCCAAGGCCAAGCATGAGCTTGAACTGGTTAAGGACGCTCCCATTGTTAGTGATGTGCTTGAATGCGATGAGTGTCCTATCTTTAAGTCTGATCTAACTTCTTTGCAGTCTAAGTTTGCCACTGTTATTTGTGAACTAGAGGAGCTTAGATCTAGGCCTGTTCTGATTGGTGCCTGTAAGCTTTGTCCCACGCTTAGGTCGGAGCTAGATGAGAAGAACGCCTTGATTAAGTCTTTGGGGAAGACTAAGGTCAGTGAGTCTAGCCCACCTATTGACTGTCATGTTTGCCCTGGTTTGATCTTTGATTTGGATAATCTTGCGATAGAGAAAACCAACTTGGAGAATGAGAATACCTATCTTAGGGCGATTCTTAGTTGGGTTTCTTCTAGTGAGCCGCAGTTGGGCATGATGATCAAGCAGTTCAAGCGTGGTGATGGGTTTGGGATCGGTTACACATACACGAAGTCAGACTTTGACAAGTTGTATGGTAAAATCGGCAAGGCTGCTGGAGCTCCAAGTACTCTGAACACTGCTAGCACGAGCACACAGCCTTCACTTGTTGACCCCGTGGATGGTGTGCTTAAGGAACCATCAAAAGCACCTCCACAGAAGCAGGTTTGGGTTCCAAAGCCCAATGAGCTGAGGAATCCCCTCGATACGCTCCCTGCTGCCACAGCCCAGGTTACCCAGAAGAAGGGGGCTGCTCCTCCCCGTCCGCAGGCTAGGCCTCCACCTCCCAAGAGAGAGGTGAGGTACCACTGTGAGTACTGTGACAGAGAGGGTCACCTGGAGGAGTTTTGCTTCAGGAGGAAGCGGGCTGTGAGGCGTGAGCAGGAGAGACACAACTCGGACATGTATTCTGCTCAGGTGCATGGTCCTCCTCGGCGTGGTGGTAGGCAAGATGCTAGGGCGCGCCGTGTAGGTGGAGGACTGGGAGACGGTGGTGTTTACCGTGCTCCAGCGGGTGGTCGCTTTGCCGGTCGTGCTCCTGGTTGTCCTCAGTACGGCTATGGACCATGGGACCGAGGCTTTGGAGGAGGTTACGATGCACCACGCTTTCCTCGTGGTGGTGGTCGTCAGCCTCGCTGTAGACGGGACCGGGGACACGCTTTTGATCTTGGTAACCCTTCTTTAGAGCAAATGGCTCGACACTGGTTTGCTTCTCACTTTGCTAACCCCAGTGTTGAGACATTTGCTCGCCCTTTGTCTCACTACTGATGTGCAGGTTGGAGGCTTGGAGAACAGGTGGATCATGGACTCCGGTTGTTCGCGCCATATGACCGGGAATGACAAATGGTTCTCCAGCCTCACCCCGATGCGCTCAAAAGAATACATTGTGTTCGGGGACAATGGTAAGGGAAAGGTACGTGGTTTAGGCGCTGTTCGAGTTTCTGATCACTTTACCCTGAGAGAAGTTTCTTTGGTTTCGAACCTTGGGTTCAATTTGCTCTCCGTTTCGCAACTTCTTGATGAGGGGTTTGAAGTTCACTTCAAGGAGGGTTGTTCTCGTGTTTTGGATTCCAGAGTAGATTTGGTTTGCCAGATTTTACCTCGCGATCGGGTTTTCTTGGCTGACTTCTCTGGAACTTCTCTCGGCCCTTCTCGTTGCTTGTTGGCTGGTCCTTCTTCCGATCTATGGAAGTGGCATAGGAGACTTGGACATTTGAGCTTCGATTGGTTATCGAGACTTAGCTCACTTGGCCTAATCCGAGGATTGCCCAAATTGAAGTTTGAAAAGGACCTTGTTTGCCATCCGTGTCGCCACGGGAAGATGATTGCCGCTTCTTATCCACCTGTTAATCAGGTGACGAGCGCTCACCCTGGAGAGTTGCTACACATGGACACAGTAGGTCCTTCTCGGGTGATGTCAGTTGGTGGGAAGTGGTACGTTCTTGTGATCGTGGATGATTTTTCTCGCTATTCTTGGGTCTTTTTCATGAGAACCATGGATGAGGCTTTCGAATTTGTTCGAGACTTGATCTTGAGGTTGAAAAACGAGCTACCCCAGGCCATGCGAGCGATTCACAGTGATAATGGCACAGAATTCAAAAACGCTCGTTTTGACACCTTTTGCAGTGATCAAGGGCTCGAACACCAGTATTCTTCTCCTTACACTCCACAACAGAATGGAGTTGTAGAATGGAAGAATCGGACGCTGGTTGAGATTGCGAGGACGATGCTCGATGAGCATAGGACTCCTCGAAAGTACTGGGCTGAGGCAGTCAATACCGCTTGTTATGTATCCAACCGCATTTTCTTGCGTGCTTTCATGCACATGACTTCTTATGAGTTGCGATTTGGACGCCAGCCCCGTGTTGACCATCTCAGAGTTTTCGGTTGCCGGTGCTTTGTGCTGAAAGAAGGAAATCTTGATAAGTTTGAGTCTCGCTCGTCTGGCGGCATTTTTCTTGGTTATGCATCTCATTCCAGAGCATACTGTGTGTTGCTTATTGATTCCAACATCGTCAGAGAGACTTGTGAAGTCACTTTCGACGAGACTGCACCGTGCAATGCTTCTGTCTTTGAAGTTGCAGGAGAGGATGAGCTCGGCACCTCCATCTTTGAAATTGAGGAGGAAAAAGCTGCGGAGGGTGATGCTGAGGCTACCACGCATGCTGTGGACCCAGTCGCCTCCGCCACGAGCTCGGACGATGATGACGGCCCCGATCCTACTACGTCTACTTCTCGGGGGCCAGTTGAGCAGGTGACTCAGCCTTCACCAGCTGCACCTGAGGAGGCACCAGCCTCGGTTGAGGAGGAGGCGACTTCGACAAGGGAAGCACCGTGACACATTCAGCGTCGTCACCCACCTCAACAGATGCTAGGTGATCTCAATGAGCGAGTCACACGGTCCAAGGTAACAAGTATCGCTGTCTTTGCTCATTCAGCGTTTGTTGCCTCTTTTGAGCCCAAAGATATTGGACACGCTCTTTCTGATTCTAATTGGGTCAATGCCATGCATGAGGAACTCAAAATTTTTGAAAGAAACCAAGTTTGGGTTTTAGTCGAGCCTCCATCTGCTTGTAATCCCATCGGAACGAAGTGGGTTTTCAAAAACAAGTAGGGTGAGGATGAGTTGGTTGTTCGAAACAAGGCTCGTCTTGTTGCCCAGGGGTTTTGCCAAAAAGAAGGGATTGATTTTGAGGAAACTTTTGCACCTGTTGCTCGTTTGGAAGCAATTCGAATTTTTCTTGCATTTACTGCTTCCGAGGGTTTTAAAGTTTTAAAAATGGATGTGAAATCTTTCTTCTTGAATGGTTTTATCGAAGAAGAGATTTATGTGAAACAACCCCCTGGTTTCGAAAATCCCAAGTTTCCAAACCATGTTTATAAACTTCAGAAAGCACTTTATGGTTTGAAACAGGCACATAGAGCTTGGTATGATAGACTGAAAACATTTTTGCTGGCTCAGGGTTTTAAAATGGGATGTGTGGATAAAACTTTGTTCCTCATGCGGTCTGGCACTGATTTTCTATTAGTTCAGATATACGTGGATGATATTATCTTTGGTGGCTCTTCTCACGCTCTTGTCTCCAAGTTTTCTGAGCAGATGTCTAGGGAGTTCTAGATGAGTATGATGGGTGAGCTGCAGTTCTTCCTCGGGCTGCAGATCAAGCAAACTCCTCAGGGCACGTTCGTCCATCAAGCTAAGTACACCAGGGACTTGCTGCGGAAGTTCACCATGAGTGACTTACCACCTCAGCCGACTCCGATCAGCACTTCGACGGCACTTGATGAGGACTTGGATGGCGAAGCGGTGGACCAGACGGAATACAGGAGCATGATCGGCTCTCTTCTGTACCTGACGGCGACACGGCCGGACATTCAGTTCGGCGTTGGCCTCTGTGCGCGGTATTAGGCTTTGCCGCGTACCTCCCACAGGCAGGTGGTGAAATGCATCTTCATGTATATGAAATTCACCCTTGAGTTTGGTCTCTAGTACTCTGCGGATTCTTCTCTGGTTTTGGTGGGCTTTTCTGATGCCGATTTCGGTGGTTGTCGGTTGGAACGCAAGTCGACATCCGGCACTTGTCAATTTCTCGGTACATCTTTGGTGTCTTGGTCCTCTCGCAAGCAGGCAAGCGTAGCGCTTTCTTCCACAGAAGCTGAGTATGTTGCCGCTGCTAGCTGTTGCTCCCAGATACTTTGGATGAAGCAAACCTTGCAGGATTATGGACTGAGTTTTGATAGGGTTCCCACCTTTGTAGACAACATGTCCGCTATTAGCATTGTAAAGAACCCTGTCCTACACTCCAGAACTAAACACATAGATATCCGGTTCCACTTCCTGCGAGACAATCATGAGAGAGGCCACATAGACTTGAGCAGGACACCTTTGCTCGCTTGCGAGGGGAGCTTGGGGTTTGTTACCCCGTTTGATCGCTGACTTTTCTTTGGTTAGCTTTGTAGGTCTTGTTTGTTTTTCTCTTCGTTTTCTAGGTTTGGTAGTTGCATTGTGCATATGCATTGTACATTTATGCATTTTGCATTGCTTCACTTGCACTAGCATTCTTGTATACATTGCTATGATCTTCTAGTGCTTGCTAGTGTGAGTTTTTAAATGTGATCATGTATAGCTTGCTCCACTGTGTATATGACATCATCTGAGTTAAGCTATTTTGATTTGAAAATCTGAAAACATGGTCACCCTGTCTTGGCTACTAGCATGTTAGGGTGTGTTGATATGCTTTGCTATCTCATTCATGCTAGTGTACCCTTTTCGTTAAGCAATTCACACTTGACATGATCTAAAATTGATAAATTTGCTTGAATTGTTCTTGAAATGGAATGGAAAGATCCAGGTGGGATTGTTTGTCGCACTGATCGAGCTTTCGGGACGGCTCACTTTGCACTTGTGAGAACCCGGGCAAGGCTGTGCATGACTGAAACGAGTGCCTTAAGCTTCTGATTGCCTTTGGCATAGGCTTGGTCTCGTTGCTAAGTAAAGCATGACAAGCTTTCAACCCCTGGCACTAAATTGCTTGATATAATGAGATTGCAAAATCAATGTTTACAACATGCTTTGGATGTTTTTGGCTCACCTGTATGAGTTTAATTAGCACTGTCTTTCATTACCTACTTGCTAGTGCTAGATCAAGGGTGATGCTTTTATTTCTCCTAAACCGAACTTGCCTAGCTCTAGACTGATTTGATATACCCTGTTGAGCTAGATGTAGGTCTTGTTTATGGATGCACACGTGCTTGTGACTAGTTTATTGCTCGTATCATTGTATCCCTGAATGCTTTCACTTACATCTCCTGCATTACATTCATTTCATAGCATATGTTCAGGGGGAGTCTCAGTTTCAGGGGGAGTTTTAGGTCTAAGCTTTGATGTGTGCATGTGCCAACAAAGGGGAGAAGTTAGTGATCGAACAAAACCTTGTTGTGCACAGGGTTTTGAGAGTGCATACATGTGGTGAGAGTTGCATTGGTAATGGGGAAATGCATTTCTGTGGGAGTTTCTGCTTTGTTTAGCTCCTGGTTTTCCCTCCGCTTCTGGAATGACTGTGTCGAGCCCTGCCTCTGTCTTTGAGGAGTCATGCTTGTGTTTGATCGATTGCGTCGAGCCATTGCCCTTGTCTTAGGGAATCGATCTTCGCTTGGTCAAGTGACTTGTTCTTGCTTCTTTCGAGCTTTTGTCACTTGTTCAAGTTGTCTCTTTCTTCTTTGTTCTTCTCGGTTTTTGCTTTTTTCTTGGTTCGCTTTGTGCTGTGTAGACAATGCACTCATCAAGGGGGAGATTGAGGAATGTGGAGTACTCTATCCTGTTTGTGATGAGTGAATTGTCAACCGTGCGGTGTGATCGAGCGCTTGGTCTTTGGATTGCAGGTACACGGGCGTCGAGTGTCGACAGAGAGTTGCCGTGGAGAAGCTCGGGCCGGGCGGCAGCTATGGCGTCCACTCCTGGATCGAGGATGCAAGCGACGACGGAAGGCGGATTTCTTGGTTTGCGCCACAAAACCAAGCAGGCGGACGACGGTAGAAGATGCCAAGTCGTGGAGGCACGGGCGTCGGTCTCGGGACTGACGGAGGCGACGGGCGTCGACGGCGTCCAGGGCCTCGCTGCGGGCGAGGAGGTGACGGGCGTCGGGCGGCATCTAGGGCCGTCAGAAAGCCGAGGCGGGAACGGCGTCTAGGGCCACGGCGTGGAGGCGGGAATCTTCCCACACGTGGAGTTTTGGCGGTTTTCTCAAAACCGGCCACCTACCCGGGTTTCGCGGACCCTCCAAAACCGCGGACCGGAGCTTCATCCACACGGCGGCATCGCGGAGAAGACTTCGATTCGAAGAAAGAACCTCGACCGTCGGATGAGTCCTTGTATCTTTTTCCGGTTTTGCCCCTATGGGCTTTCTAGTGTTTAATTGAGTCTAGGGGTAGTTTAGTCTTTTGGGGTTGAGAGTTGTTGGGGTTAAAAACCCCCTCACCCCCTCTCCCTCTCTCTCTCTCTCTTTTCTCGAGTAGCCGAACGAGCGCCCCCTGCCCAGGCACCCTCCTCTTCTCCTCCCTGTCCTTCTCATCTCCTCTTAAGAGTTAGGGATTTTAGCCATGGATTTGTGAAGACTTTGTATGTGAATTGATCGGGAAAGGAGGCCCATCCCTCCTTGTGCCCTCCGGGGTTTTGGTTTCAATTCATTTTCGTTCATCTTGTGGTTCGTTTGGTTGAAATTTGATTTTCTTTTGTCAATTCTTGAACTCAAGATGACGGGTTGTTTCTTGACGATTTTGTGACTCCTTGGGGTGTTCCTAATCCATCTTGCCTAGCCCTAAAACCCTCGGAATCACGAGTCTCCTCGAATCGAAGTTTTCGCGTTCTAGAGAAAACCCCGGTCTTGCTCGGGAACTCCTCGATTCCTCCCAAACCATGGAGTGATTCGTCAATTCCTTCCGTGGATATGTTCAAAAGTCCTTTGTAATCGTGTCTGCAAAGTTTGGCGAGGTTTGGATATGATTTGGTCCTTCGATCGTTGAGTTTGTCAAGAAACGCAGGCTGGAGAAACCTCTTTGGTCTCTGACTTTCCTAGCACCGGTTGAACCGACGCTTTGAAGGTGTAGGCATCGGATCAACCGATGAGTAGGTTTCTCTGAGATTAGGGTTTTCTGGTGTTCTTCAGTTGCACCGGTGCTTTAGCTATCACGAGCATCGGTTCAACCGGTGTTACTGCTGGAAGTGCAGTTTTGCCCGTTCAACCGGCGTACAGACTTTACTAGACGTCGGTTTAACCGGTGATCGCTTCTGTGTCTGGACTGTTTTTGCACATCGGTTAAACCGACGAGGTGTCCTCTGTGCACGTCGATTTAACCGGTACCCACTGGTCAGTTTGAGCTCTCTCTGGACAACTGCACCGACGTTTTAAGTCGATTTCGTCGGATCAACCGGTGCTTGATTCCTACTGCTGCCGGCTCTGTGACACCGGTTAGACCGACGGGAGCATTTCTATATGCGTCGGTTCAACCGGTGTTCATATACTGTGCCTGTTTCGCGCTGCTTTTTGTGTTAGCTTCGGCGTTTGTTTGTTCTCTCTTACTCCTAGGGCTTTCTTGTGTTGGTGTAGCTTCTCTATAGCTACTCCACGCTGTACCTAGGACTCTAGGGTTGGGCGTGCACGTTGGGACAAAGCCGAAGCTTCTGTTTGCAAGACAAGAATTTTTAATCGGCTCTCATTCACCCCCCTCTGGTCGCCTTTTCAGTCCCTCAGATCCTAGGTGGCTTCACCTGTAGGGTTCAAAAGGAGCATCTAATTAGTAATAGTAAGATTGGTAGTATCGTTCAGTAACTGATTATAGTTTGATTTCGAGATCTCCAACTAATTAGTAATTAAATTCCATCGAACAGATGATGGCTCTGATTCCGACGATCTTATTTGATACCCCTCGCCTCCCATGCGCTTCTAGTAGCTCACCTCCATCGTGTGTTGGTGCTAATAAGATTCTTCTCCCTGTGAAAGTCAGCTCGTTAATTTTCGTACTGTTGTTGTTGTTGTTTTGGTGTGGGAGGGACTTGTTTCATACTATCTTCCACAGGACCACACTGCAGTCGGCACATGCGTCAGAACTCGACTGTAGTTTAGACTACAGAAAACTTAGCTACATGAAGGACGACTCTGATTTCTGTACACGCGCACGCGGGCACGTGTGGGCCGTGGCCGCATGCCCCGATGTCATCTCGCAGTACTCAGAGAATTCTTGGGGGGGTTGGGATGGCTACATATGCATGATGATCAGGTAGTTTAACTCATGTGCCCAGTGACTTGCAAGTTGATTGTGGACGGCCGGAGCAGCTGACTTTTGGCATGGCGCACTCTCATTGCAAATATATTACGACCAGACTTTTGCGAAACAGTCTATTATTTAATTTGTGTCTCTTGGGAAGTTTCCTGTAGTGTTTAATTCGTATTTTGTGCCTTTATAATCTTTTGATCAGAAGGGAGTCAGAAATTAAGACAAAAGCTGTGATATATATACTTCAAACTACACATTGCCCTCTCAGTGATCAAGAGGAGGAGACAATTCAAGACGACCTTCTATCCGCATGTGTTTTCTTCCATCAGTTTTGGCATCTTTTTGCTGCGCCGTTTTGGGCTCCCGGGCTTCACATCTCAAGCAAACAAGGCTGGTTTCTTTGAATGGTGGGAGCAAGCTTGTGATTTGGTCGGAAAAGCAGTTCAACGGGTTTTTAACACTATGATCGTGTTAGGGGCCTGAATTCTGTGGAAAATAAGGAATGACTTAGTGTTTGATGGGGGCCTCACCAAGGATATAAGTATATATTGGTCAGGCATTTCCCATGGTATAAGAAGAGGATGATCTCTAGATGCTCGCAGGTGCCAAAGGGCTAGGAGTTATGCATGGTCGCTGTTAGACCTTTAGGTGAAACAGTATCCTGATCTAGTATAAGGTCTAGGGTCGTCTCTCCTAGTTCATGGACACGTTTTTTATTTAAAAACCAAGGGTGTGTGTTGTATGACTATTTTAGTCTCGTTTTCTCTCTCAATACAATGATTCACGTCTATCGTGCGTATTATTCCAGAAAAGAAAGCTTTTAAGTGAACCTGTGATATATACGTTCAGCCATCTACCATTAACTGTAGTGAATAAAACACGCTCAGTGCAGTGCTGCTGAAATTATACAGAAGAACCCATAAAAAATTATACAGAAGAAATGCATAGCTACCGCAAGAAAAGCTGGAGTTAAGTCTGAAATTCGAAGAAAGGGCTCAGGGCAGAAATGCATATGGAACAACATCACGCATTCACCTAGCGTAAAGGCAAACGCCAAGAGTATAGCGTAATATCTGCAGTGAGAAAAAAGAACAAGAACTTATTACACCAACAGAACTTGCTCTGATCTATAAATTTATCACCCTACAATCCAATTCAACAGCCAGAGCTTATTATTACATCAGAGTTGAGCAGATGGCATCGGCTCAAATCAAGCGGCGGACATACATAAAATGAACCACAACAATGGAACAGCAAACACGACGACGACGACGACAACGTACGAGAGCAGTGGCGGCGAAGGAACAAACAACTTGAGTAGGACACACTTGACTAGGGAAAAGAAATTAGCGAACGACACCTTCTGCCCCCAGATCTCTTGTGGCATCAGGGTTTCTGCCCTGCGCTTCAGTACGATCCCCGGATGCCAGCAATCAATTGCTGAACCGCAAGAACAACATCCTGGTCATTGCTCAGCAGAGTCTGAAGACCGGGCGCGCATGCGTCCACCAGGCTCACGGCGTTCCCCAGGTTCCCAAGATCGGCGATAAGAGCTACTGGCTGCACAGAGGCTGGAAGAGAAGCCGCACATGACTTTAGCTTGTCCGTCAGTACGCCGATCGCGCCCACCAAACCGGCTTGAAGATCCTTGAAACAGCCCCCAACTGGTAGCGCGTTCTGAATCTGCGCCAGAACTGTTTCTAGCTCCGTCGCAAGCTGGATCAGCAGGTCCTCAACAACAGGCACTATTTCCGGCTGCACCTGCACAACCAGAAGAAGACTGACCACATCAGTTTGCAGCTGAGCCTGCGCTTGGGCACAACTGTCCGCAACTTGTTGCAGCTGGCCAAGCAAATCGGCCGGCAGAAGAACTGCTCCCAACAGGCTCTTCACTTCGTCGCTAAGTTTCTGAACACCAGAGACAAGTGCTTGCAACTGGCCCGTCAGTTGGCCGACTGTCACGCTGACAGAAATCTGCTGCAGACGGCGAGCATTGGCGGCAACAGGAACGGCGGAGGCCAGGCACCAGCCGGTGACGATCAGGGCGAGGAAGACGGTAGCGGAGATCGTCCGGCTTGACGCCACGGACGCCATTGGGGTGTCCCTAGAGCTACCCTCTTCCTTCCACTCTATCACCGTATGGATGCAGGAGCTACAAGTTTTTGTGAGTCTGTTTGAGAGCAAGCAGCAATTTATAGAAGCTGGGAGCTGCCTCTGTGACCAACTGTCGAGTCGCTACTCGCTACTCGCTACTCGCTAGGCCATGCATGTGTGGCACTTTGTCTCTCTAACAAGGCTTGGAGTATTTTTTTTTGGAGGATTTACAGTGCAGAGTTCCCAAAAAACAGCATAGAGATTGGGAAGCTCGAACTCATAGGTCAAGATCTGAACTAGTATGATTTACAATGACTTACGGATTTTTTTTGAGGGAAGAGACTTACGGATTTTATAAAAGCAATTATGAAAGCTGACCATTTAAAACATTAGGCCACATATGAAAACCTTAGCTTATTATTTGCCAAAAAAAAAAGAAATTCCTTGCAATGATGCTGGAGCGAAAGTTGAGCATACTCTTTCTAGGTATGGTATCAGGCATATGCTTTGCTTCATAAATCATGCATGGCTCACACACAGATAGGAGAAGCCAAAAAAAGTAGCAGGAAAGACAGGTGGTGGGTTGTGATGCTGTAAAAAAGGAATTATTTAGAAGTCGAAAAATATAAAGATCCAGGATAGTATATATTATATTAATATTTATAGAATTTTATATGATAAAAGGCTAAGGCCACTGAGAAACCTTTTTGTTCTGGACATGCATATCTCGCTGGGATTATTCAGTATGTGGATTCTTATACAATTCACTATGACCAACACAGCTATCGTAGTATCCATATATAGCTAATACATAATAGATAAGGGAAATCAACAAAGTAGCTTGCATTAATTTTTATAAGCCGCTTCTCACCTTTTGGCCTTCTCAGTTGAATTCCTTTTTACTTGAGAAAAAAATGAAGTGTGCATGATGATAAAAGGACAGATAACTATACCGTCAATTGAAGGCCGGAAAAATGTATCTCTCCGGTTAATCCAACGATTGAAGTTAGAAAAATGTAATAATTGAAGGCTGCCTATGCTAAACTGTAGAGGTCTGAAAATTACATTATCTAAAAAAAACTGTACCCCAAATTTAAGGTGGCATCTGATTATAGTCAGAGGTACTCAAGTTTGAGGGGCAGAAGATACCATTGGCAAATAGACAAACAATTACTAGTATTTGGGGACTGATGACAGCTTCATTCCGAGATCTCCAACTAATTAGTAGTTAATTTTCATCCAGCAGATGACAGCTCTGCTTCCGATCTTCTTTGATACCTCTCGCATCCCATGCGCTTCTAGCAGCTTAGATGGCGTGCTTAGATTCCTGACCATTTGTATGCTAGGTGTGTAGTCAACTAGTTTAATTTCAGACCTTTCATTTGCTGGGAGGGACTAGGTTCATATCTTCAACAATGCAGTTAGCAAATAAAGTAGATGTCATACGGGACACGGACTTTACATGAAAATTCTCATTAAAAAAATCTAACTTTTCAAAACAATCAATAGGTTCATACCCGTATGTTGCTATGGGCCTAAAAAATCTAATGTAGCACAAAATTAGATATCCCAAAATATTGAAAATTATGTAACCATATTGTATAGAGTAAAAGTATTCAAATGTATGATAAAAGGAGATAATCAACCCAAAAAGTCTAGATACAAACGCAACATATTTTATTTCTTTTCATGTGATGCGCCTAGAATAGTGTTTGACGTCAGGAGGACGTAATTTCCGGTATGTATTTTGTGACGGCTACATTATTTGATATGAGAACTTTGTAATGGGCACGACAATAATTATTATACTACAAATATAAATGTAGTTTTGGGTATCGAGTCGTAGCTCAGTTGATGAGCACTCCAGGTGCGGAGGCAACCGATCACACGTTCGAGTTCTGATCGATGCGTGATTGCCCACCAGGTGCTAAGGCGTGCGTGTGGGTGGGGTGCGTGCGTGTGGTGTGAGTGCCTCAGTATAGCATGTTCTGGGACTACTCGAATAGCCTCGTCTGCACTGAGTCTGGTCAGCGTGGATACCTAACCTTGTACATGACATGCCATTGCTGCTGCCTACTTTCCAAAAAAAAAAGGGACAGCCGCATACACCAACCCACGGGATGCTTGATGACTGTGTGCAGGTGATGGGTGCAGCGTGATGTTTGGCTCCTAGACATCCGATGTTCTGATATTGAGCCGTTTGACACAAACCTTCAGAAATTTCCTTTCTTTGCAATTCCTCTATCTTCATCCGATAAGCTTCACGCTGCTTTGTTCCTTTCGATCCTTCTATCATCGGGCTTCAGAATAGCCAGAATTCTATCACTCCCCCGATAAGCCACTTGGTATCATCAAAAATATGGAAACCTGCAAAACACGTGAACAATCAGCAAAATCAAAACCGTAAACCATAGCGAATTGTAAATTAAATGACATGGCAACCCATAACCATTGGCTGTTCAGGCATGGTACCGGTATGGTAGTAACATTGACGCCGGATGCATTAGCATTAGAACCACGCTAATACTAAAATCTAACTCCTGTATACTACCATCTACAGAGAATGAATTTAGACAGTTAAACAGTTTTCAGCACATTATAATTGATTTTCAGATGTGATGGACAAGATCACTCCAACTAGGACAAATCTAGGTCACTTTCATTGTTATCTGCATCACACTTTCTTCCTTTTGTAAAGAGCGTCCTCAACAATAGCCTCTACTTTCTGGTGCTCTATTTTTGTATTCAACTCCAGCAATAGCCTCTATATTTCTGGAGGCTTTTACCTGTGTGCCATTATAAATTGTTGAAATGACCAACATGCCATCCAAATTTCAAAAAGTTCCTCTGTGCCCTTCATCGAAGTTTCTTTTACCTGTGTGCCACTACCGTCGACATCCGTTAATTCTTGCCGTTTGCCCCCCATACTGACATGTGGGCCCAGTCCATGAGTCTTTCTCAACTCCCCTCGCAACGCTCCCATGGAGGCTGCCGGAGCCCCACGCGCGGCCCGCGATGTGCCCCGATGCGGCCGGCGGAGCTCCTCGCTGCGGCAGCTCCCTGTGCGTGGCCGACGGAGCTCCCGTGGTGGCGAGCGGAGCTCCTTCCCTGCACGGCAGCCGGCGGACCTCCCTGAGCGCAACCGGCGGACCTCCTTGCGCGACCTGCGGAGCTCGCCGGCTTGCGGCAGATGGGGCTCCCCCTTGGGGCGGTGGATCTCCCCGAGCCCAGCGGAGTCGCTCCTAGCGGCGGCGGAGGAACGAAGCCCGCCCAGTGTGGCGCGCGGCAGGTGGAGCTCCCTCGTGGGGCGGCGGACCTCCCCTAGCCCGGCGAAGCTGCTGCTAGCGGTGGCGGAGGCGTGGAGCCCGCCCGGTGTGGCGCGCGGTAGGTGGAGCTCCCCCACGATAGGGCGGCAGACCACCTCCGTGCGGCCGGCGGACCTCCCATGGTGGCGGACGGAGCTCCATACCTGTGCGGCCGGCGGAGCTTGCCGGCACGCGGCTGTGGGGCTAGCTGGGGGGGGGGGCGCTCGTCGGCGGTGGGGACTGGCGGGGCAAGCTCGCGGGCGCTCGGATTCGCAGCAGGCGCATGGAGGTCCTGCAGCGGCAGGCGCGGGCAGCAGGCCGATGCGACGGCGGCCGCGCGGACGCGCATGGGCCAACGCGTGAGTGGCGCAGGCTCGTGGACCAGAGGCTGCAGGGGCTCGTACGCCGGAGGAGGGCGGCACACAGGATGCGGCGGAGGAGCAGAGCACCTGCCGGCGGCTTGGGGACGCAGGGAGCGGCGGCCGGGGCACTGCCGGTAGCAGCTGCAGCACCAGGCACGATGGAGGGACGGCGCTGCGGATCGGGCCCACACGCCAGGATAGGCAAACAGACGGAAGGTCGACGGAATGGCACGTAGGGAAAGAAAATTTTTATATTTGTGTTCGAATATGGAATCAGATACGGATAGTGTTAATTTTTGTCGGATAAGATTGTAATGGATATCGACATCATAAAAATTTAAGTTTTGAGCATTTGGATACGGATCGGTTACAGATATTGGATACTCAAAATCTGATACGGACGGATAAAAATCCTCCCAGACTGGATTGAATTCGAATACGGTCGGGAAATATCCGTACCATTTACATCCCTAGTCGAACCTACTACGCTAGCCTCGATTCTTCGGGCCTGTTTGGGAGGACTTCTCGAGTGGCTCCAAAACCGGCTTCTCAAGGAGCTCTACCAAACGATGCTTTCAGCCCAGCTTCAACTCCGGTGCTAATGATAAAGCCCCAAAAAACCTGGTGACTGGAGCGACAGGAGAGCGCGTAGCCACAAAATTGCAGCTCCGGCGCTGGCTCCATCTCTTGTGCCATCTTTGCCCTCCGCTCGTGCGCTGCGCGCCTCCTCGCGGACTCTCTCTGCGCACGCTACCGGGCGGCGCCGGAAGCCCGTGCCGCGACGGGGCACGGTGGGGTCCGGGCGGCGCCATGAGCCCGTCCTAAGGCCGGGCATGGCAGGGTCCGGGCGGCGACAGGAGCCTCAGCCCGCGCGTCGGAGCGAGATGTGGGAGGAAGGAGGAAGAAGAATGGATAAGGAGAGTGTGGCAGAACCGCCAAAATTAATCCAGTTAAAGTGCCCTAACCATCTTCTACACACACTTCAACGGAGTAATATGACAGTCTGTCGGGTAAAATCCCGATAACACCACTGTATTTCGGATCGAAACAACATACCTCACTCGAAGGTGAGCCCAGAGATTACAATAAACATAAATTTTACAACACAAACTTCAAAATTAAGTGCTATTATAAACTGAGTTTGAGGATTCAAATAGGGTACCTCAGAAAATTGAAAGTAGATGAGTTCTTCGGAGTTTATAACAGCAGAAAGAAAACAATAACTAATGTTGATACATGACATCATAATGAAGCCCGTACATGATGTCAATCTCACCAAGTATTCCAAAAGTTACTTGAAAACAAAGTTACAAGCAAGACTGAGTATACTAATACTCAGCAAGACTGACCCATCTAAAGGTATAACATAGCCCTTTAGCTAGACATGCAGGGTTTGTGAAGATTCTGGAGTTTCTTTTGCTGAAAAGCAATAAAGAGTAGATCCTTAATTTTAAGTTTTAGCTTTCAAATTCTAATTTATTTCATTAATCATTCTATGTTTGCACCTATCTATACAAGCATGATAGAGAAATTATTTGCATCCAACAAGATTGAGTATCACCTTTGTTTTACTTCTTACTCTATGTGGCAAAGAGATTAAGCAGTCTCAATATCCGTGAGAGGCGGGACAGTTCGAACCGAATTTCAATCCTTGCAAGGTAAAACCTAACACACACGCTTGGAGCACTGTTGAGTCACTCTCAAGTAACCGTTTGCTTCTCATTCCGGTTCATGGATCAGGGCCACTCTCCCCGAGTATAGAGAACCGCCCTTCTCTGCACTCTAGTTGTACGACTATAGGGCACCAACCTCGCCCTCATAGCCGTGATCGATTGCACAACCTATCTTTCAACATAATTTTAATTCCCTATCTTTAAGAGAGAGTGGGAGGTATGTCCATTTGCCGGGCCGAGGAGTTACTAGGCTTGCCGGTACCATATTTACGGCGTGTGGCTAGTACTTTCAAACACTTAATCAACACTACCACACACTGCGGCCTTATCAAATTTTATCAACACAGACGGATTACCACCATAACACTAGTTGAAACTAGTAACCCAATGCGTCCATGGTCCTTATAGTGATTGCAGAAGGTAAACAATCAACTCCTATAAAGCTCGCGAGTGATAGGCAATCACTCGACTTTTACCAGTTCTATTAGCCTAGCAGCTATTCGAACTCAGATTCTAGTGTTCAATCAATAGGAATATAGAATTATGCATCTAAGGTTTTCATTCCACTCCTAATAACTTAAATGCACAAGTAAAGAAATTGCATAATTTAAAATACTGGGATTATGTACCGGGGCTTGCCTTTAGTAGAGTCTATAGAGTCAGTAAGCGTTAGCTCTTCCGAATCTGGGTTCGGGACTTCAGTTAGTTCCGCGATGTTGATTGGACTTCATGCAGTTCACTCTTGGACTCCGGTTTCACGTTCAGGTCTTCATTATGTTCTGTAATGTTGACTTGGACTTCAGAAGTATCCTCGTCTGGTTTCTGGAATAGTTCGTACGTTCCGTCGACTAGCAATATCGTTTCTATATGCAATGCAGTACTCGAAATTAGTGAAGTGCTTAAGTATAGCTTTCCTTCACTAAAGAGTTGAAAACCAATAAAGTAAATATTTAAGACCAAGCTTAAAAGTGTTACTTTACTGGGCAATCGTTTATAGAGTAAAAGCAAATATAAGGAACTTAATAAAATAATATGGTTGGCTGCTCTAAGCAACATAAAGAGATTTAATTCAAAACGAGAGTTTGAATTCAAAAGAAGTCAAACAAACAATGTAGATCTTAAAGCAAACATGGCATGACCCTGCATACAAACATTTTAACCTAAACTTTGCAAACATTGGTGGAGTAGCATTTCATAAAAATTAATCAACTAAAGCAACATGATTATGATCACATGGCAACCAGGATAGGGTTTATGTCCATCGAAGTTATGGTTCAAGAACAAATAACAAACCCTGAACTAAGAACATGTTCTGATCCTATAAAATTATGCTCAACAGAACAACTCTATCTAGCAAATCAAGTCCATTCATGCAGCATATAAATCAGGAATTAAAACTAGAGCCCAAGGTTAAATAAAAACCTTAATATAGACATTGCAAAAATTCTCCCAAAAAATTAACATAAACTATTTATGCTCATGGTAAAAAGATGACCTTAAGTAATTAACAAAAGCATGCTTTAAATAAATAAAAGGGTGCATAAGCTAGAAATAAACAAACACATGAAATAACAAGCAAAAGTCGAGCATTTGCCCAATAATTTTTACACAAGACTATACATGGTAAAATGATGCTAGGTTCCAAAAATCAAGCATAACAAAGCTATGATTAAAAAGATATAAATAAATTACTCATTTGCAAATAATTAAACTAGAGCACACAATATAAAGTTTTATACAAACTTTAGTAAGCAAAGTTGTAGAGCTAGTTGAGATGACCACAACAAAATTAATTTGTTATTTTTCTAATTTTTTTACTAATTACTAGGATTTTTCAAAGTTCACAGCATAAAATAGAGAAAAGGTTTTAATCTTTTGCAGAAAAGACCTTAAGAAGATTTTAGTCCTTGCAATTGGGTCCCTGCGCCATGGTTGACCTTGGGGAGTTCTGCTCCGGCCGGATTCCGGCGTCTAGGGTGGTCGGCGGCGAGAGTGGAGGGGCTAGGGGGCCTCAGGGACTCGAGCCGCACCTGTAGAGGGGTTTGGTGGGGCTCGGGGTGGCTTGTGGTGGGCTGCCCACGGAGCATGGCCGGCGGCGGCGATGGCCGCTCGGCGCGGCGGCGTTCCGGTGAGGCAATGAGAGGAGGGTCGGGCTGGGAAGCCTCAGTAGGGCGAGGACAAGCTGATGGAATACTTGATTTGGGCAGGGCTGGGGTGGAGAAGGGGTTCCATGTGCGGGCCGGCGAGCGGCGGTGGGAATGGCGGTCGACGGCGGTGTACCTGGAACAGGGAGGGTATTGCCCTTTTTATAGGCACGAGGGAGGTAGAGGAAAAGGAATGAGTGAGTAAAGGAGAGGATTAGCTCGCCGAGATCATCCCGCGGCGGTCGGTGGATTTTCCAGCGGCGGGCCGGTGAGCTGGCGCGAGCGGCGGCGTGGCGCGCATGCGGAAAGCCGGGCAGAGGCGGTTCGAGGGCGGCGGGGCTTTGGGTTTGACGCGTGGAGGCGGCGTAGGTCAGTAGGAGGGCGGGGGAAATGGTGGCGGGGCAAAAACCATGGCGGACGGCGGCGGGGCGGCGCCCCTGTTTCGACAGCCAAAGGAAGAAGAAGGAACTGTGGGCAGGGGCGGTTTTGTAATTTTCCAAACTTCCAGGGGTTAAACTGAAAAATAAAATTTCCCGTTGATCTAGGACTCAAATGAAAATGTGCCCAAAATGAAAATTGTTCAGTTTTTCAAGACCTACAACTTTCATGTTGTGCAAATTTTTACTAGATCAAAGGATTATAAAATATTTTCAATTCCGTCAAATCTTTTAAAATTTAAAAGAACACACTTTATTTTTAAAATTGCAAGGGAAGTTTTATGTACAAATACATCTTTTTATGAGGGTAAAAGTGAAAAACAAAATATACATTTTAACCCCTCATAAATTTTGAAATTTGACTTTTGCAAAACTATTTTGTAAAAAGGAGCCTAAGGTTGTTAGCCTGAGTGGTGCGAAGCAACCGGCAGCACTCTACAGGTGGGGGGTTCGAACCCCCATCGGGCGAATTTCCCCGCCTGTGGGAAAAAACCCCTCGCTGTGCTCCTGATAGCTTGGGCTGTGTAGTCAGCCTGGCTCGGCCTGGCGTTATGGTTTCCCGGCCTACTGGGTAACGGTTCCGGCCCGGGTAAATGTTCCAGGAAATGGCACCAGACCCAAGGTCTGAAAGAACAATCCGAAACCGAAAAAGGTATATATTCATGAAATCCGAAACTTGTAACCTTAACTGGAAAAGAACATGACACACCTCTATTCAGGGATCTAGAACCAGAAAATGTATTTCTCAGACCGGAAAATTGTGTTTTACTCGAAAAATTACCCAAAATAGTCTGAAACAGAAAAAGAAAGATTCAATAACCGTAAATGTGTTATTGCAATCGAAAAATCAAAATTTGTAACAAGAAAATTATGAATATATCAAACATGTTGGACTACATAAGAAATCCATTTGCCTCAGAAAGAGTATCGGCCATGGTCGGAAAATCAAAATTTCTAACAAGAAATTTATGAATATATCCAGCACGTTGGGTGTGGGATCACACTGAGGCTAGATAAGTTATTTAAATTGACAACATGGGTAGAAGAATGTTGACTTTTTTGCAACAGGAAAACAAAATAAGGTGGAAACGAATGATTATTTGTCAAGGCTTCTATTGATGCCTTCTAATACCTCCATTGATTTCTCGAATGTTTGTTTGGACTTAGTCGTCGACTTTAGGAGCTTCATTTTCCGGTTGCAGAATGAATGGCCATGACTCAACTAAATTTTCCGGTCACAATGAACAATTTCCGGTTTGAACCTCCACATTTTCCGGTTGCGGAATGGATGAGCTAAATTTTCCGGTCACATAGAATAATTTCCGGTTTGAACCTCCTAATGTTCCGGTTGCGGAATGGATGCTTATCTTTTTCCGGTTCAAAAAAGAATTTTCCGGTTTTGTGATCACATTTTTCCGGTTTCGGGGTTGGGGGAGCGTGCTGAATAACTTATTCAGACTCTGGGTGTTAAATAGAGAATGCAATTTATTTATTGTTAATTTAGTATTAAAAAATTTAGTATTTCATCAATGATGTAATGAGAGAATTAGGGGTGACAATAGGTCACCCTTAGAGAGAATGAAGCCCAAATGTAATTCAGTACATGAAATTTTTCTTGATTTCATATTTATCTGCAAAATTACTCATAGATTTATGCATGGTGTTGAAGTAGAAATGCATAATTGTGAGAAGCTTCTAGAAGATTAGAGAGCACACATGAACCATGGTTATCATGCTTCATGGTAAAATATGGAATACTCTAGAACATAGATATTTGTAAGTATGAGGAAAATATTAGAGTTAGATATTTCGTAAAGAAGTGTGTAGAAGATAAACACATGATAACACCTTGATCCACGGAGTCCTATAAATAGGGGTGCTTCACTCCCCTCTTGCCATACCATTTCATACCTGTTGTCCCTCACAATCCTGTACCATTCACATCTTCAAAAGCTACCCATCCATAAAGTCTAGTTGTGAGCAGCTGCAAATTTTGTGGTGTGATAATAATCCTCCAAAGCACTTACACATAAATCCAGCTTTCAATTTCAAAAGGAAAACATGTTTATCTCTATCTCATTAGAAGGACATACAAGTATTTTTGTCCATAGATCGTCCAAAGTTATTAACCGTTATAGTTAAGAAAAAAATTGTATAGTCCAAATACTATAAAATAGATTGAGCAACTAAAAGTGAATCTAAAACACTGTTCATATTCTTTTTCGTCACCTAAAGATATAGAAGTCTTTTGTGCTAAGGCTGATGTTCAATAGCAACATTCACATTACCTTAGTTTTTTCAGAACCTATGATGAGCTTTCTATCCACAGCCAGCTTACTTGGCATGGGCGTGGGCCTGAGGCAGCAATAACAATGAGTTTTACGTTAGTATAGTGCATGGGTTCTAACCTTTAGTCACGGGGTATGAAACCACAATAGAAAATAAATATAAGGTAAGATGATTGATACATTAGGATAATTGATCATAATATCATCTGCTTTAAATAAAAATAATAATTTTAGATTGCAAGCCAATAATAGACTTACCAGATCAACACCTTTAAGAATTTCTTTGATGGCCGACAAGTGAACCGCAAAGTTAATATCATGTAGCTTGAAAAGAATAATAGCAACAACATGGCTAGAAGAGAGAAATACTAGACCGCCACAGTATCCCAAATGAAAGTTTTTAATTTGAAATAGTGGAATGTCTTGGTGCATCAGTAGGATAGTTTTTGGATCTAATCTGTCCACGTTGATTGCCCACTTTAGATGCTTGACTATTCTGAGAAACATAACAATAGCCTTCTTTATGTCAAAATTGATATGTGAATCATAGGCAGATAAATTTATATTCTCAAATGATTGAGCAGACGGATGGTCCAGATCATTGACACAAGCATACAACTCTGAAATATCCTCACACTCATATTCAACACAAATGTGTTCACACATGACATTTCAAAATATTCTGGATGACCAAACCCATATAGATGCTGATTTATTCTCAGAATTCCCTACCTCCGCTAAATCAGTGTAGTCAGACCTTTTATAGCTTGTTCCTTGCACTTGAAGTAAAGATATAGATGATCACTTAGAAGTACTCTTAATACTATACAACGTGGAGAGGGAGGGCTGGGAGCACCCGAGTGCTCCCAGGGCGACACGTGGCTTAGGGAGGGAAAGCTGAGACCAGCCCCAAACATAGACGCCCGACGCGGGTCATGAATTTGCCGTGCCTGTAACATCCCGTACAACGTGGAGAGGGAGGGCTGGGAGCACCCGGGTGCTCCCAGGGCGACACGTGGCTTAGGGAGGGAAAGCTGAGACCAGCCCCGGACAGAGACGCCCGATGCGGGTCATGAATTTGCCGCGCCTGTAACATCCCGTATTTTTATGGAATGTTATATAGTGCAAAAATATAAATTTTCAAAAACTTTTTGTGTGCATGTGAAAATAGCTAGGATAATATAAGGTTGACCTCATCTTCCATCTCAAATTCTTAGTAGAATAAAATTTAAATTTAAATTAAGGATGATAATATTAGTGTGCTATATTTGGAGTTGGAGTTTATTTGGATCTATCTTGTTTCAATTTGGTTTGATTAAATTTTATTTGAAGTTGGGTGGCAAATAATTTGAATTAAAGACAACCCTTCCCCAGACCCCGCACAGTGTGGGAAGCCTACGGCACTGGGTACGCTCTTTTTTTTGGGTGGCAAATAATTTGAATTAAGCCATTCAAATTATTTTCAAAAGCTAACTCAAACCCCTATCTAACCTTGGGCCTAAACCTCCTAACCTACCCCAGCCTGGCCCAACCCGCACAGCTGCCTCAGCCTGCTAAACCGCCGGCCTAGCTCCCCGCCTGACCGGCCCACGTGGACCAGCCCGCACCAGCACAACGTACCCCGCTGGCCCACATCCGGCCCAGTACCGCCGCACCCCCTCTCCCCTGCCCTGAGCCCCTGCCCTGGTCCCGCTCGTCAGCTGGACCCTATTCCCCTTCCTTCTCTCGCCCTCTCTGCTTTTTGCGTCAGCCGCCAGCGCAGCGCCGCGCCTCCACCTGCTCCGCGCGCGCGGCCGCCTCCGCTCCGCGACAAGACATGGAAAACCGCCTACCCGCGCGCCCTAGAAAGCCTAGACCCCATGCGGATGGCCGTCGGATGCACGCCACGTAGCCTCCGTGCGCCCCCCCAAACCGGCCCGGCAATCCTCGGCGTCCGTGCCGAGGGGAGCCCTAGCCAGCCGCCTATAAAGCCCTATCGGCCTCTCTAAACCCTAGCCACCCCTCCCTTCGCTCCAATCGAGCGCCACCGCCACCAAATTGAGAAGACCGAGGAGAAGAAGTGGAAGCAGAGGAAGAGGAGGGGAGAGGAGCCAGGGGCACCGCTGCAGCTCGTCGCCGATGCCGCGCCAAGAGGGAAAAGAGGAAGCCAAGGAGGAGCGTTTGTAAGGATCAGGTGCTCTAGCCTAAGAGGGGGAGGGGGTGAATTAGGCACTCTAAAAAACTTAGACCTATGGCTCTAACTAGTTTGTACAAAACTAAAACTAAAACAAGCTATCTAGATGTGCAACTATGGTTGTTCTTGTGTGAAACCCCTATCCCAAAAGAGTTTAGCAACCTATAGCCTTTCCTATCAAGAAACTACTTTATGAAAGTAAAGGCATACAAATTGCTATTATGAAATGCGGAAGCTTAATGAGCGGGATAGGAGATAACAAACTCTTGACGCGGGTGTTAATCCCGTGGTTCGGTTAGCCACATAGGCACACCTACATCCACGTTGTTGTAGCACTAACTAAGAGTATTGCTACTCGGCCACCAAGTCTCTTCCGTGAACACAATCACGGTCACCTTGGCCCCGGGTTCCACTAAGGAGCTTCTCCACAAAGGATGGGGGTCTCCACATACCTCGCACAAAGTGTCGTCGCCGCTCCACACCAAGTCGGAGGGTCGATGACGTTGCCGGCGAGGTTCACAGCTCCAAGGGGCCGGCGCACCAAGCTCTTCTTTTGGTTCACTAAAGAACCACAGCACAAAGGCTCAAGGCCTTGCAATCTCACTCACTAAGAGCTAATCTAGCACTCACACTTTACAAGGCTAGTGCTAAAGGCTAAGGATATGATCAATGAGCTCTTGTATGGCTTGGAGATGATCTTGGGTGTGTGTGTGACTTCTAGCAACTCCAGCAAGCTTCAAATGGCCGGGGGATGCCATATATATAGGCCTCCAAGTCGTGTAGCCATTGCTTCAACGGTCAGCAGAAATCTGCGTATCATTGTATGAACCGATGCCTCTGGCAGTGGTAGCGTCAGTTCATCTGATCACTCTAAGACCCGAAGTAGCCATTGAACTCCTGACAGCTGACACAGTGATCATCGGTTGAACCAATGCTTGCCCGTCGGTTAAACCGGTCACTCACAGCACTCAACTAGCTGTTGACTTTCTTCTCTTCTGCTGACGTCATTACACCGGTGCTTTGCTCCGATGCATCACCGGTTCATCCGGTGCTGAAGGATCTTCTCCTAGGCACTTAACATCGTCTCTGGAACATAATATGCCCAATGCACCGATGCCTGTCGTGATGCCGTCGGTTCAACCGGTGCCTCACAAACACCAGGGCGTCGGATCTTCCGACAACCATCGGATGCACCGATGCTTAGTCATCGGTTCAACCGGTGCTACTGATTTCTGCAGAACTCGTCCAATTCAGTGTTTCTTTGAGTTCTTTCTTCGTGTTTTGCTTTGCATGGCCTTTTTACTTCATCCCTGGGATCTAGAAATGTTCACTTAACAATACCATTAGTCCCATTGATTGCGTTGTCATTGGATCACCAAAATCACTCGAAATGGCATAAATGGTGCCATGTTCGTTACAATCTCCCTCTTTTTGGTGATTGATGACAGCACAATCAAAGCAAGCATAATATTTGCAAAAATTGACAAATTTAATCGTTTGATATCAATTGAAACCAATTGAAACCACTTACACTTGCTTGGATACTTACCACCATCCAATGATGGCTTGGCCTTCCCCTAAAACCATGATTTCCCCCTTTGTTCCTCCCCCTATCTTACTACTTCTCCCTCATGACTTGATTGACTTAGGTATTTCTCCCCCTTTGGGATATGCTTCTTCTCCTTGAGAAAATACCTTGCTTTGATCCACATTTCTCCCCCTTTGGAATCAAATCACCTAAAAGGTCTTGCACCTAAAGGGTCTTGCAAAACAATATAGCTCTGGAGAGGATTAGTATTCTAGGGAGTTAGTTTCATGACTTATGATCCAATTGTATGATATCAATGAAGATACCAATTAAAAATTTACTATGGTGGATCACAAAATCACGAAACTAGCATGACATGAGCTAAGCTTTCCACAAGTATGTGCACAAAATGATAATGTGAAAATCAAGTGCACAACTAGAGTTATAACTAGAAAGCTTAGATCATATCATGCACGGAGGTAGCTCTAAAAAGGATAAGAAATTGACAATTATACCAATTGAATGAGTTTAGAACCTTGCATACCTCCGGGGGACCTTTGTTTACCTTGCATGTACCAAATTGAAAGTGACTTGAAACCAATTGAAAGTCTTTGAAAGAAGAGTACTTGGTACACCAAGGTTAAGCAAATGTATGAGCACATAGCCTATGAACTTAGATATGAGCATTTAAGTTCAATAAGGCATGGCTCAATATGCATGAAAGCACAATTTATCTAATCACTCTTATAGAGTTGTTTGTTCACATTGATCGTGAGAAACATTCTCTTAGAGTGTTAACTCCATCGTGAGACTACAAAAGATAAACATGGAAACATGTTAGTCTCAAAATCACAAACCATAGGATGAACTCCCCCTAAATGTGTGCATTTAGTGTTTGAATCACCAAGCAAATGTATGCACATTGATTTTAACACAATTGGAAAGTTTACCCTATAGCTTGTGTTCATGGTGCACATATGAAATACATACCTCATAACGATGGCAACGGGTCGGGTTCGGATCGGGTGGAGTCTCCATGCACCCAAAACCGAAACCCGAAATCGAAACCCGAACCCGAATCCAAAACCGATTCGGGTGGAAATCCATCACCAAAACCAAACCCGCGGATACCCGAAACCCGAATGGATACCCGAAACCCGCGGATACATATACACATATTCACATGTATAAATAAGAGGCAACAAATAATAAATATTTTCATGAGTCAACTTTCAATAAATTTAATAGTCTAAGTAAACAAGTTATCATTAACATATTATAAAACATGAGTTTTAATTCCAAATGATTATTTCGAATATCCATTGGATATCCACGGGTGGAAACCAAAACCCAAAACCGAACCCGAGACCAAACCCAAACCCGAACTTGAAAACCGTGGGCGAAAAACCAACCCCAAACCCGAAACCCGAAAAACCGAAACCCGCGGATACCCGCACCGAACCCGATCCGCTGCCATCTCTAATACCTCATGAAATCTATGTACCATGAAGGGTAACCTTGTGTAGCTTTCTACACACTTATCAAACCATGTAGGTTGCTCCTGGGTTAGAATCATGACACAAGCAACCCACCATACATAACACTAGGTGATGCAATGCAAACATGCTAGCAAGAGCAATGGAGCTACATGATGCTTGAATAGAAATCTAGCTACCATTACCTTATGGGTGACTTGTGCAACAAATGTCCAAGTTGTGAGCTTAGCATGTTTTGGCTTGAACCTTCACTTCAACTTGTAAGCTAAGCCTCCAAATCCCCCGTAGCCGTCCTTGGCTTTAAGTCTCCTTTGGAACCCACACCATTTGAGGCCCCTTCATATTGGTTATGACATTCTTGGGCACCCAAATGGAGTGATTCCAACTCCTTTCTTGCTTCCCAACCTTGTGAGCAACCACCTTGGCATTGGTTTTCTTTTTGATCACATAGGAGGTGCTATTGCTTTTGTTCCTCCGGTTGGGCTTGGTGTAGATGAGAGAACTCTTGATTGTAAGCTTCTTCTTATTCTTCTCATCCGAAAGCTTCTTCCTTGGTTGAGGGCACTTGTTGGACTTGTGGCCTTCTTTGTGGCACTTTGAGCAAGTCACGGTGGACCCCTTCTCAATCTTCTTCACCATGTCTTCACGGTTATCTTGAGAAGGTTGGACATTGCTCTCTATGCCTTTGCCCTTCAATCTATACAAGTCATTCATGAGCCTTTCGACTTCTTGCTTGAGCTCATCATTCTCCTTGGCAATGAGATCATCACATGATTCTACAACAACATTCTCATTGCATTTCTTATCGCAAGGGTTAGAACAAGATTCATTGATTAAATCAATGCAAGAAGTTGAAGCATCTACCCTAGATATAGGAATTGCACAAGGGATAGTTTGCTTCATTTCCAAAGAGTCATTAGTATCATTAATGCACTCAAATTTTAATTTGAGCTCTTCATGCTCCTTGCTAAGCAATTTGAATTTGCACATCAAATCTTCAAAATTTGTAGCAAGAGAAGCATTTAGATCATTGAGAGCATTAAGATTTTTAATTTCTTTTTATTGCTTCTTAATGACTTTTTGGTGCTCATGAACAAGGTCAAGAAGTTCATCAATTGAAGGAGAGTCAGAGTCATCATCACTTACATCGCTATTCATACCTTTTGCCATGAAGCAAGTGTTGGATGATGATCCCATGCGGGTGGTGAATTTCTTGTTTGATTCATCACTTGAACTTGCACTTGATTCTTCACCACCGCTAACCCATTCACCAAATATGGCAAATGATTCATGCTTGGGCTTCTTCTCCTTTTTTTGCTTGTTCTTCTTGAACTTCTTCTCAACCTTCATAAGTTGATGGTGAGGCCCATCTTTGAGGAAGACCACATACCCCATGGAGTTGATTTCCTTCAAGCATTTGTTCATCTTCTTTACATGCTTGTAAAGGTAGGGGTTCATTGGCTCTTGATCATCACTTGAGGAGCTTTGGCAAGCCTCCTCTTCTTCCTCTTCACTTGAGCTACCTTTGATGGCCATCTTCTTCAACTTTTTGACTTGCTTGCATGCAAGTGCACTATGTGTTGGTGAAGAAGGTGGTGCTCTTGGCTTGATATCATGATGTAGCTCATGGGCGATCACCTTGTTGAGGACTTGATTTGGTGTCATTGTGTTGATATCTTTCTCATATAGAATTGTGGTCACCAAATCATAGTCCGGCCTTCGGAGTGAGTGAAGGATCTTGCGAATGAGTTCCAAATCTTCAATTTTCTTCACATCTAAAGAGTTAATCTCATTCACAAGAATATTCAACTGTGAGTACATAGTTTCGGCATTTTCATGATCAAGTTGCTTGAAGCTATTAAGTTTATCAATGAGAACATGATATCTTTCATTTGCAACATCTTTTGTGCCTTCATGGTTCTCACTAATAGTTTTCCATAAAACTTTAGCATTTTCGCAAGCAAACACACGGTTGAACACATTTTCACCAAGAGAGTTTAAAATAGCACACTTGGCTATAGCATCATATTGCTTCTCTTGTTGACTATAGCTCTTAGTTACTTCACTTGTTACTCTCCAAATATTAAGACCCTTAGATTGGAGGTGTGATTGCATCAAAATCTTCCATCGTTGGAAGCCCGTGCCATCGAAACATGGAGGAGGTCCTAGAGAATCCATCCCTTCCCCTAAAAGAGCTAACTCACTAGGCGATGAAGCCTAATCGATCAAGTGAGCCGGTAAACACAAATTTGCCAATGGAATTGGCTTTCTTTGTGAGAGAAGTGAGTCCCGGCTCTGATACCACTTGTAAGGATCGGGTGCTCTAGCCTAAGAGGGGGAGGGGGTGAATTAGGAACTCTAAAAAACTTAGACCTATGGCTCCAACTATTTTGTACAAAACTTAAACTAAAACAAGCTATCTAGATGTGCAACTATAGTTGTTCTAGTGTGAAACCCTATCCCAAAAGAGTTTAGTAACCTATAGCATTTCCTATCAAGAAACTACTCTATGAAAGTAAAGGCATACAAATTGCTAGTATGAAATGCGGAAGCTTAATGAGCGGGATAGGAGAAAGCAAACTCTTGACGCGGGTGTTTATCCCGTGGTTCGGTTAGCCACAAAGGCACACATACATCCACGTTGTTGTAGCACTCACTAAGAGTATTGCTACTCGGCCACCAAGTCTCTTCCGTGAACACAATCACGGTCACCTTGGCCCCGGGTTCCACTAAGGAGCTTCTCCACAAAGGATGGGGGTCTCCACATCCCCCGCACAAAGTGTCGTCGCCGCTCCACACCAAGTCGGAGGGTCGATGACGTTGCCGGCGAGCTTCACAGCTCCAAGGGGCCGGCACACCAAGCTCTTCTTTTGGTTCACTAAAGAACCACAGCACAAAGGCTCAAGGCCTTGCAATCTCACTCACTAAGAGCTAATCTAGCACTCACACTTTACAAGGCTAGTGCTAAAGGCTAAGGATATGATCAATGGGCTCTTGTATGGCTTGGAGATGATCTTGGGTGTGTGTGTGACTTCTAGCAACTCCAGCAAGCTTCAAATGGCCGGGGGATGCCATATATATAGGCCTCCAAGTCGTGTAGCCGTTGCTTCAACGGTCAGCAGAAATCTGCATATCATCGGATGAACCGATGCCTCTGGCAGTGGTAGCGTCGGTTCATCCGGTCACTCTAAGACCCGAAGTAGCCGTTGAACTCCTGACAGCTAACACAGTGATCATCGGTTGAACCGATGCTTGCCCGTCGGTTAAACCGGTCACTCACAGCACTCAACTAGCTATTGACTTTCTTCTCTTCTGCTGACGTCATTACACTGGTGCTTTGCTCCGATGCATCACCGGTTCATCCGGTGCTGAAGGATCTTCTCCTGGGCGCTTGACATCGTCTCTGGAACATAATATGCCCAATGCACCGATGCCTATCGTGATGCCGTCGGTTCAACCGGTGCCTCACAAACACCAGGGCGTCGGATCTTCCGACAACCATCGGATGCACCGATACCGGTGCTATTGATTTCTGCAGAACTCGTCCAATTCAGTATTTCTTTGAGTTCTTTTATTTGTGTTTTGCTTTGCATGGCCTTTTTACTTCATCCCTGGGATCTAGAAATGTTCACTTAACAATACCATTAGTCCCATTGATTGCGTTGTCATTCGGTCACCAAAATCACTTGAAATGGCATAAATGGTGCCATGTCCGTTACAACGTTGAGCCACGGAGCCAAGGAGAAGAGGAGAAGAAGGAAGGGAGGAGCCGAGGAGGAGGAATCAACGTCGAGCACGACGCCAGCGCCGCTCGAGCCGAGGACGCCATTGCTGGACTTCTTCACGCTGGCGCCCATACGACCACGCCGAGGTCCCCGAGCGGCACTGCACGGCATCGCCCTCACCTGCACCGACTTGTCACGGCGCTGAGCACCCTCTCCCCCAGACCAGTCGGTGAGCCCGCCGCCGTCCACCGTTCCTTCTCCTTGCCTTGCTGTTCGGCCGCCGTACATCACCGATGAGCCTCCGTAGTGGTATTAGGACCCCCGTCCTTGCTTGTCTGCAGGAGCCTTTCACCGTAGCCATAACCAAGCTAAAACCCGAGCCTCACCGTGACCAAGAACGCGCGAACATGCCACGCCGCCGGAGCCCCTACCAGCCCTGCCACCGTTCGCGTGTCCATCCCGTCGCCGCCGCGGACCTGGTAGCCCAGGAACCCGCGCATGTGCGCGAACCCGTGCCGGCCGAAAGGCCGTTCCTTTCACCCCTTGCACACCACCTCGCCACGCCCTTGGCTCGCCATGACGTCGTTGGGTCGAACCAAGCCGAACAAAAGTATATTAACAAAAAAAATATGTCCTATATTACTGTTATTTGCAACATAAAGATTCCACACGAATCACATTAGTGAATCTTTTACATAGTTTCATGTTTGAATTGGGGTGATCATGAAAATCATGTCGGTTGTTTGCGCATATTTTAATTTGCAGCCACAGTTAGCATCTCATGTTTGAATTGGGAATTTTTTTCTGTTCAATTTGTTGTCTAAAACAGGACTAACTTGTTCCTCCGACCTTCACACTACTGGCTAGCAAAAAAATCGAGGCCTTGTTGTAGGGTGTAACCTTTCTTAATGTTGTCCATTGTAGTTAAGATCAGAGTGCGTATGTATGTGTGAGTGGACAAAAACAGAGGGAGCAAGGTTCACTTTTATTGTAAAATTAGAAGCCTTGGTAAAATTTAACATGGTGCAGGAACCAGGAACACACAAAAAGAGAAGATGGTGCCCACGAGGCCATGAACACGGAGGCGACCGCGACGATTGCCTGGGAGACCCGCGGCACAACCCTCCTAGCTTCCGTGTTGATCGACAAGTTTGCCTCCCGTGGTTTCACCGCAAAACTCTCCTCTGATTTGCATAGTTTTAGGGTTTGTATGGTTTATGGGCTTATTCTAGCCTGGCTAGAATCTGGAGCCAGGCCTGCCCAAGCCTGTCCAGTGTTAGCCACAGAATTTTTATTTTTTATATTATTTTTTTTCTGATTTATCAAAAATATATGCCATTTTTTTTGCAAAAATATCATCCTGCCGCCAGTTTATCTGGCGGAAGGTAGGTACCGCCGAATGAACCGACGGCAGGTGCACTGTAGAAAACATAACGCCGGTTCATCCGGCGAAAGGTTACTGTAGCGATTTTCACTGGTACTGTATCGACTTACCGACAAATCAACCAGCGGTACTGTAGAAATTCACTGTAGCACATTTTCAAAAATTTATAACAAATTTATATGGATTTGGATGGAGATAAAATTTATACGACAATTATAGACCTCGACGAGATCTACAACTTTGTAATTTAAACTTTTTTATTTAGAATCATTCTGGTGTTTAAATAATCGACACAACATTTAAATCTAAAAAATCAGATCTAAACAAGTCGTGCTCCATCATCCACTCATCCTTTTTCCGGCCGTGAAGGTCTATCCCCACTGCCTCCATGTGTGATTGATTTAACTAATCAATTCAATTGCAGTTCATATCAGTGAGCTAACGCAATTCGAAGTCCAAATCAACTCATGAGCAAATCAATTTCTAGGATCAAGTTCAGCAGCCGGAGATGGAAGAGAGAAGGCAGTGGATGGGTGGGGAGAGGAGGCCAAGTGCGTGGAGGAGTGCTGCCATCCGCTGCTAGCAAGCGAATCTGCCACCGGTGGCGCTCCCGGCCTCGCGCGAGTGCGACCTCCGCCGTTGGCACACACACGAGCGAGCTTTGCCCCTGACCGCACACATGGGCGAGCTCCGCCGCCGACTGTGGGGAGCGCATCAACAAGGCGAGCCTGCCATGCGGGAGGGTTGAGGGGGAGCGACGCCAGCTGCAAGGAGCACATCAGGCCGTGCGGGCGAGAGCGCCGAGCTCTGGCGCGGCGTCCGCACACAGGTGCTCCATCAGTCGCACACGGGAGTCCGTGCTCCGCCGCCGCAGCCGAGTGCTGCCCCGTCGCAAGAGCGGGGCCCGAGCTTCGACGTTGGGTGCTGGAGCTAGACCTCCGCCGCCGAGTGCAGAGCTGCTGTTGGGGAACGATGGGAAAGAATCAAGGTTCGCCGCTGTTGTCGGGGAACGAGAAGAAGGGGGTGGACGCACGAGAGGTGAGCCGAGACAAGCTTTTAGCTTGGACAAGCCTAGCTAACTGGAGATGGCTGAATCTCGCGTTCCTGTGGAGCCAGGCCAAGAGGCCGATTTGGCTTGCTATAGCCCGGCTAAAGAGGCTAGTCAAGCAACCAAACATAAATTGGGTGGTTTATGGGAGTCTGGCTGGAGGTTAGCCATCCAACCAAACGGACCCTTAGTTCCTGTGCCATGGAGCAGGTAAAACAAGAAAGGCAAGGTTCTGGACCGCATTCGGGTCACACGAGCAGTGTGAGAGTTCGAGCCTTGCGAGCAGGTTCCAGGGGTGCTTTGTCGGCGTGATGGGGTCTACATCCCTCCATTTCACCGCCGGCTCGCTGCAGTGCCGGGCATAGGGGTAGGGCAGCATGTGCGACGGCCGAGGGCCCAAGGCAGTAGCGGGGCCAAGTCCAGGTATGTATATGTACTACCTCTGTATTGATAAAGAAAGTCATTTTAAGTTTGTGTTAAGTTGAATATTTTAAATTTTGACTATAAATAAATTCTTTTGGGTTGAGTTTGAAAATATGAAAGCAAGATAAGTAGATTCATCTTGAAATGCAGTTTCATAAAAGTATATATATTGACTGTATTTTATAGCAAAAAGATATTTCCTCCGCTCCAAAATATGTCATTCTAAAATTTTTAGGATAGATTAACATAAAAATAAATTGACCACGTCTGCCCCTTTTTATTACTCATATTTGGCAGTAATTGATACTTATACCCACATGCACTTTCTAAATAGAGTAAAGTGACTTGTTTTTTTGACAAATTTTGAATCTAGAATGACTTGCTTTATGAGATGGAGGGAGTAGTGGTCAAAGTTGTTTTTGAGACCGTGTCGATAGCCGAAATGACTTCCTTTACCAACCTAGAGGGAGTATTATGTAAATGTAGCTATAGAGTACAGCCCAGCCCAAAGACTAACTGACCACCGAACCGTCGTTGGAGGGCAGCAGAACTACGGAAGCCAAATTGTCGCGGTCTCGCGGAGCGCTTGCCACTTGTGGTTGCCATCCGCATTGCGATCGCATCGATGGCTCGTCGTGGTTTTGCGGAGCGCTCACTGCTCGCGGTCATAAAATTTTATATAAAGTCTAGACTCTAGAGGGGCATTCCTCCAAAATCCTAGCGCCGGCACTGGCTCGCCGCCGCCGCTCACGGGATCCCGCACAGGCTCCGCCATGGTTTCTGCACTTTCCGGGCTTCTAGCTGCCTTGAGGAAGGTGGACAGCCCATATGGGGGCGAGGCCCAATAGCTGGTCCAGGCAACCAGGTTGGATCCTGCAGGCCGGGCCGGGCCGAATTCTCACGTTCAATCAAGAGGCAAAGCTTCAGGCGTTTACAAACAAAATGACGTGGGAGTTCGATTTAAGCCTGAAGTTTATTGCTTAAGCCCATTATTATTATTATTTTTCAGATAAGCCCGTTATTATTGTCCCGGCCCGCACCAAAAAAATGAAGGAGTATTCAAATAACGTAACAGCTATAATAATGCCTATGATTTAACTAGTTCGATAACTTATTTCAGAAAATGCTGATATGAAGTGTATGACAAGTCTGAAGATGTCATTAGTTGGCAGTCCATTTTTTGTTGTTGCAGCTGACAGTCCATAAACTTAAGAAGCATTCAGGGAAGATGATACCACTATCTAGCTGGTCTGATATAGTATTGTGCACGATGAAACTACCATTATATTGACTAGTCTATCAACCCGTGCTCCTGCGCGGGCTAGTTAGAGATATCTAATAATTATATATCTCACACTCTCTTTTACCAATTAAATATTCTAATTCAGTACTGTAAAGATATATATTTATCATTATGTAATTGTAATAAATGTGATAGGTTTAGTTACTAATAATTTTTTCTCACTTCTCATCACACCTCCATATATGTTTGATATGTGTTTAATTGAACACTTTGTTTGAGCTATGTGAACAACATAAAAATTGGTATTCTTATCTCTTTTCTTATACATGAATATATGGTGACAAACACATTATGGTCAGTATGTTTATATAAATAATATATTAATAATGATATGAATAGTAATTTAGAATTTTATATTGATGCGCTTTAAGATTTTATTATAATAACATAATTTTGATTCAGATTTGGGGTTCATTCTAACTTTTTATTATGTTATTATTGGATAATATATATAAAAAATTAGGGGGTTATTTGATATTATTTTATAATGGCGTAAGTGTGTAATTTACATAAAGATTATAGGGTTACTTTAGATTAGTTCTTTATAATGGCAGAGGTGGGTAATTTAGATACATACTTTAGTCTATTTTCATAATGGCAAGGTGGGTAATTTATTAAAAAAGATAACAGATTCAATGACTATTATGATGGCCGGATGTTTCTAATTTTTGTGAGAATTTGAAGGATTTCCCTATTTTTTTAGACTATCCATATAGGATCCTATGTGGCTTCACCTGGAGGTTTCAAAAGGAGTCTCCAATTAGTAATAGTAAGTCCTAGGATCCTGAGGAATGTGGAGTACTCTATCCTATTTGTGATGAGTGAATTATCAACCGTGCGGTGTGATCGTGCGCTTGGTCTTTGGATTGCAGGTACACGGGCGTCGAGTGTCGACGGAGAGTTGCCGTGGAGGAGCTCGGGCAGGGCGGCAGCTGTGGCGTCCACTCCTGGATCGAGGACGCAAGCGACGACGGAAGGCGAGTTTCTTGGTTTGCTCAACAAAACCAAGCAGGCGGACGATGGTAGAAGACGCCAAGTCGTGAAGGCACGGGCGTCGGTCTCGGGACTGACGGAGGCGACGGGCGTCGACGGCGTCTAGGGCCTCGCTGCGGGCGATGAGGTGACGGGCGTCGGGCAGCGTCTAGGGCCGTCAAAAAGCTGAGGCGGGAACGGCGTCTAGAGCCACGGCGTGGAGGCGGGAATCTTCCCGCGCGCGGAGTTTTGGCGGTTTTCTCAAAACTGGCCACCTACTCGGGTTTCGCGGACCCTCCAAAACCGCGGACCGGAGCTTCATCCACATGGCGGCATCGCGGAGAAGACTTCGATTCGAAGAAAGTGTGACACCTCTGGTGTCAGTTTAACCAAAGCCAGGCAATTAACATAACTTCACACACAAATGAGCTAAGAAAACTTAAATAAGAACCCTATGTCTAGTTCTTGCAAACTTGTGTGTGAATGTATGTGTGCATGTGTTTGAGTGCAATGTGTTTGAAAAACAATAATTGGTACCCTTTTAAACTTGACTTGACATGTGGGGTAAATAAGGCAATAAAATACACTTTTCATAATGAGCTATAAACTTGCTATGCAAATCAAACCCAAACTGGAAAGCCCTCAAATGCAAAGATCAATGGAACCATTATTTGATTTATGAAGAGCTACTAGTTTAAACAAAATAAAAATTCGAACCAAAGGGTTAAACATTCCATTGGCTCATGATAACAAAGTTTTATACAAAACAATAATGCATCTTTGTATATGAGTATGTGTGGATATAAACTTGTTCCTTTAGTATTCTTAAACTTTCAAGCTAAACTTGTCATAACAGTGTAGTTAAAAGACACACTCATATTCTTGGGACACATAGTTTAATTTACAAAGACTTTTTGGTAAAGTCAAGATTTAAACAAATCAAATAAACAAGAGTTCAATTTCTAGTAATAAGGAAGTTAAAAATAACTTTCAAACCAATGCAAACATGCATATGAAAATAAATAGACATATTCACCATGTCATGTTAAACAAAAACCTAGTTGAAGCCTAGGAGTAAAAGTGCCAAAATTCACATGAAATGATAAGTACTTTAGATGGCAGTTTTTGAAATAATTAAATAACTCTCAAACCATTGCTCGAATGAAAAAGTGCATAACACGAAAGTTGTAGATCTTGAAAAATTGAACAAGAATGGTATTCAACACTTTTTCATTTGAGGCCAAGATGAGGGAGAAAAATGGAAATTACAGAACTGATTTTGGAACTTCGATTTATTTACGAAACTGCCACCGCCAGCACACCTCTCTCCTCTCACGCCGTCCGTACTCCGGCGACGGCAAACCGCCCCGGGAATGGCCGTAAGGGCCTGCGCGCCCCTGGTTTGGCTCCGAACCGCGTCGCCCTGGCTCGTCCTCCACTTGCCACGCTCCCATGGTCACTTGGACGGCCGCCACGACGCCCGCCATGCGCCACGCCGCCCAAACGGCGTCGCCGCTCGCCGTCGCCTGCCTCCGTCGCCCTCCCTGGCCGAATCGACCTCCCCCAGGCACCACCACTTCGCTTGCCAGCTGGTCCTCCTCCCCCTCGCGCCTATAGAAGGCGCCACTTCCCCTGCACGCGCGGACAGGACGCCCCGCCATTTTTCCCCAACTCCGGCGAGCTCGGCTCCCCGTGGAGCACCTACATCCACCCCTCCTTGGTCCAAATAAACCCTACAGCTGACTTCTCCTCGGCTTGGCGAAGCTCATCGGCACGAACATGCCCCCAATCCCCTCGCCGGAGAGCCGCCGCCGCCGTACAGAACCTCCCCAACGCCGGCCACCGCGGAGCCCTCCCCTCCGGTCATCCTCGTCGCCACCAAGACCCTCAAATCGGTAGAGCACGACCTCCTCTCACTCCTCCCACACCTGGCCCTCGCCGCCGGCGAGCCCCTCGCCGGGAAACGCCGCGCCAAACCTCCCCTGTTCTGTTAACTTCCGCTAGGGACCCCAAGTTAAAAGAACCAAAACTTTCAGGGGTCAAACTGCAAAATGTACATGAACCTCAAAATAGCAAACTTCAAAAATGCCTAGAAAATCGTATAAAAATCATAAAAATGCAAACTAAAATGTTTTGGAATCCTTGAAATAAGAACTACAACTTTTGTTACAGTCACATGTTCATATTTTGCTTTTATTTTAATCTGATAAAAAGAATAAGAAAATCACCTTATGCATGTTCATGAAGTTCTACTCAGCAAATGACCTTGATTTTTGGATATGTTATCAATAATGGAATATTAAGATCACAGTAAAAATATGACACCCAACCAAAACAGTTATCATGTTGGAACAATCAAGATTCTCTAATATGTTGTTGACATTCTCGAATTAATACTGGAAAATATGCACATGAAATTGCTCTGGAATTTTTACTGCATACATTTGTATCTGAAATCTTGTTACCCCATAAATTTCAGATTTATTAGAGTTAATTTTCTATATACCATGATTTATGCTTGTTTAATAAACTTAATTCTTCATATATAGTTCTTATGCTCAGAAAAATCTATATTTATTTCTTAAGTCTCTTTTTAGCTCTGTGTTCCTGTCTAAAAATTTTGAGATGCATTTACTGAGTTTTACTTTAGTGAATAATCATGCTTAGCATCTTAGGGCTAGATTTACTATTTTTGTTCTGAGTAATCTACACCATAACTGATCTTGATTTTTGGACATGATCTTGTTTAGAGTATGTTATATCTGTAATAAAAATTCCATATGCAGTACTGGTTAAATGCACCTTGAGAAATTTATGCTAAATCATGTTAATTTAAATGCATAACTAATTTATCTGGTGGTTATAAAGCTCGATAATTTTTTTGGAGTATGTTTAGCTCATGAATAGGATATGGTAAAAATTTGAGAATCATATCTCTACCACAACTCTCTGGATAATTAATCTTAATTAATGGCTTGTTGTTTTTGTTCTTTTTATTACCTCAGTTGTATAAGTGAATAAAATCTGGAAAAATTAAAGTACTGAGTAGATGCTTGGTAGATGCTCCCATAAAATTTGTAGTATGAGAACCCATGTCAAACTTGCTGTGCAAAAAGGTGAAGCAACTAGAGTAATCTACTTACATGCTTTGTTATGGTTAATTGCTTTATTGTTAGATGCTGAAAACTATACCATAGATGCTAAAATACCTGATCTGAGTTACTTTAGTTTTTCATCACTAGCTCATGAGTAAATTGGTTGCTATGAAATAGTGAAAGTCTGCTATGTTTTAATGATAAGAATGAAAATTAAAACACACAGCTCTTTTATGAAGTAAAGTGAAATTAAGAACTACTCTATAAACGATTGCCCAGAAAATAAAGTTAACTAAGACCACCACAACAAACACGTGATATTCTGGACTACAACTTTATAGTGAAGGAAATAAATATGTTTATATCATGTTGTAACAATATCATTTCTGCATGCATATAGAAACGGTAAATCTACTCGACGGTGATTACGAGTTGGTGCCCACGAATACTACCACTCCGGAGAGTGTCTCTCTTAATTATACTAACTTGAATCAAGACCCGAACCAATGTTCGGAAGAGCAAAAGGCTACTTTTGAACAGTGCCCAAGAAGGCAATCCCCGGTGCATAATCCCATTATTTTACACATTATCTTCATCTCACTATTTGTATATGTTGTAATAATTTTTATTGCGCATTTACGTTTTCTAGGAGTTGATCGAAAATCTTAGGTGCATGATCCCTAGGTACCTATGTTTGTTATCTGGATCTTTTTCTCGACTAGTTGCCCTGCTAATTAGGTACGGTAGAAGTCGAGTGGTTTCCTGCCTCTCGCGAGCAAATAGGAATTGTACTGACTTTAATTCCTGCTGAAATGTAAGGACAACGGGCGGGGTTGTGTAGTTGTGATACCCCGCTGGTGTAGTCAAAAATGGCTAAGGTCGCGGTGTGTGGCTCATTTCGTTAAGCGTTTGAAAGTACTAGCCACATGCCGAGAAATATGGTAATCGGTAAGCTGAAGTACCTGATTGGACCAGCGAGTGGAACGATCTCGCACCCTCTTGGTAGAAGTAGGTTTTATTTTGTCCGGACGTACGGGTGCAGAGACGTCGGGCTCTGTAGTCGGGGAGGGTGTGCCGGATCCACGGACTGGAAAGAAAGGGGAAATGTTGTGTGGGTGACTTGGTTCCCATACGTGTGGTCTAGGTTCCCCTGGCCAGGTTGAAATCCGATTCAGAATCGTCCGCCTCTCACGGCATGAGACTGCTTAATGTTTTCGGTCACATAGAGTAACAAGTGGAACATGATGATGATAATACTGCTGGTTGATTTAATGATTGCTCTACCATGTTTGTGCAGAGTTGGATGCAAACTTAGAATGGTTAATCCAACTGGAAGATGGCTAAATAAAATCTGAGAATAAGGATCAACATTTAGTGGCATTTTTGGCAAAATAAACCCCACCCACAAAAAAAAGCCTTGCATGTCTAGTTATCGGACTATGTTATATCCGGTGACGGGTCAGTCTTGCTGAGTATTAGTATACTCAGCCTTGCTTGTGGCACTGTTTTTTAGGTACTAACTTTGAAGATCTGTTGCGAGTCTTACTTGGCCGTGTATCTTGCCTCCGGGTTGGTCTGTTGAGTGGGATGGTCCTTCAGCTGGTGCTGACCACCCTCCCGCTGAGTGACGCTTTCGTACGGGCTTTATCGATGCGTCACGTTATTTCGCTAGTTATCTTTTACTGCTTCCGCTGAACAATGAGACTTGAATAATTTGAGTAGAAGGAACTATGTAGTACTTTCGCTACTCTGAACATGGTTTGTAATAAATTTCTTTTCCGCTGCAAACTCTGAGATGTATGAAATGTTCTGTGTTGTAATCTCTGGGCTCACTGTAACATCCCGAAAATTGACTAAAATAAATCATGCGCTAAAATTTTGTTTCGTCGTTGAGCTCGATCCCCTTCTTGAATCATCTCCCGCCTGATCTTCTGATACCTGAGGAACCGAGCCGATATCCAAATCTTCCGCTGTCCCATCTCCCTGTTTGGCCCTCGGCCTGCGCGTCGCACGTGGCCGACACCGCGCGTGGCCGACCGCGGCCGCGATCAGCGCCGACGCGCTCGCCCCCCCTCTCTTTCTCTCTTTATTTCTCTCCCCTCCTTTTTTTCCTTTTTCTTTTCTTTTTCCCATTTTCTTTTTCTTTCTTTTCCCTCTCCTTCCCTCTTCCTCCCTCTCTCCTTTCTCCTACCCTGCGCGCTCGGCCCCTCCTCCCTCTCTGCTCCCGAGCGCAGCCCGGCCGCGCTGCCCCTCCCCGCTCCACTCCGGTTGGCCTAACCCCCCTCCCTTTTCTCTCGTTTCCTGCCCGCACGCTAGCCTCGCCCCACACCCCGAGCGCTGCCCGCCACACCGCCCAGCCACACTCGCGCCGGCTCAGCCCTTCCAACCCGCGCACTGGCCGAGCGCCGTGCCGCGCCGCGCCACGCCAGCCCCGGGCCGAGCACGCGCGCGCGCGCACGCTTGCCACGCCACGAGATCCGAGCCTCTCACCGCGCATACCGCCCCGGGCTGTGCCCACGCGAACGCCGCATCCACGCAGGCCCGGGCTCGCCACAACGCCACGCCGCGGCGCCGACCAAGCCACGCCGCCGGTCCCGCTCGCCCGTACACAGCACCGGCGACCTCCGAACAGCGCCGCCTGCGACGGTCAACGCCTGCGCCGAGGCGTCGCATCACCTCGTCGCCCACACGCAAGCGCGCCCCGCCGTTGACGCCCCGCCAGTACTGCACAGCGCCCGTGTCGCCGCTTGCCGGCGCGCCCTCCCTTCCACCGACCTAGCCCGCCTATAAAAGGCACCCCGACACCGCTTCACCACCCCACAACCATCCCCACCACCTCCGGCCCCCACACCTAGCTCGCAGCGCCGCCGCGTAGCTCCTCCATCGCCGCCGCCTCGTCGATCCGCCCTCACACGCCACTTCAACTCAAGGTGAAGCCGGGGATCGGACCCCGCACCTCTCCATTTCGTTTTCCCCCTTCCCCCATCCACTATCGTGGCCTAGGGCCGCCCGCCGAACACCACTGCCACCCGTTGCCGCCGCCGCTGTGGCTAGACTAACTCAGGCCGCCTCGGGCCGAGCCGCGGCCGGGAATCAACCCCGCAAGCCTCCCTGGCCCTTTTCCCCTTACCCCGGAGCCGCCTCGAACCCTTGGCCGCCGGGTTTGGCAACACCGGCGAGCCGCCGGCCCCTCCCCTGTTTTCCAGCGTGGGGGAGGAAGAAGACAGGCAGTTTTGCCTTGAGCCCCCTCCCCTTTCCTCTATTCATTAAAGAAACCCCACCCCTTTAAGCCCTTTTTCAATTAAAACCCCTTCTTTTGTTATATTCTCAAAACAAACCCCCACCTTATAAACTAAATTACTAATTAAACCCTGACCCTTTTTAGAATGACCCAAGAAGTTTCTAAAATATAAACCAAGCCCCTGCCTTCTTAAACTTAATTACAAATAGGTCCCTGGACCCCTGTTTGGGCCCTAAACATTCCTTTGACCTATCATTTCATGCGCCTAACGACCCCGGATTAACCTAAAATTTTACCACGCCTCTCTTAACTCAGTGTTGGCCATACCATTCAGAAACCATTCAAAAATAATACTCTATGCTCTATATTTCATGTGTTTCCAAACCGAGCTCGATGACAGATCTTTACTTTTTCTGTGTATTGATTGTGTGTTTGTTTGTGTGCGCTGTAGACCACGGAGTGAACGAAGGAGAGCCCGTCAACGAGCCGTTCTGTGAGCAGGAGAATGAGGACCAGTTCCGCAACCCCGAGCCCGAAGGACAGGACTTCCCCGAAGGCTTTGAAGACGGCAAGTTCAATCCCATCCTTTGATGCATGTTTCGGTCCCAGTTTTTATAAACACAACCCCATGGCCTGCTTTATAAAATTGCATACATTTTTGCTTGCATGAAAACACGGTTGGATAGCCACCCCTTGATTTGTGATGACCATTCCTTGACCACCTAGATTAATGTCTGATTTTGCTTGGACGTTAATCGATATTAGAACGCTTAGGACTTTACTCATAATATGATTTATTTGAATAAGAAAATGTGTGTGTGTGGGAAGGGATAAAATGTGGATTTTCGAAAGATGAGTATGGACGGGATGGACGGCATTTCTGTGTGAATTGCCGATTGGTGTGCTTATGCCTCTGTGGCAGGGCAAAGAAGGGAGATATCCATCTTGTCGTGTCTAAGGACCGAGTTGGTGTGTCATCTCACCTAACTCCTTTATCGTGCAAACCACTCGACCGTTGAATGGGCAACGGCGTAGCATAAATCCCACTAGTTGGTGTGATAGCCATCAGGAGAGCTGAGAGCAACGGGTGACTAAGGAAAAGGGATAGGCCCCGAGTGACCTATGCCCGGTTATACCTAAGTGAACGGTCAATGACCCCTTGGTGCATCCCGTGATGGCTAGTCAGGCTTAGCTATGGTGGGTAATGGCTATGTTGGGATCTACACCGACACGACGGTGTTCGAGTTGTGGTATCCTACTTGTGGGTAAAGTTGCACACCTCTGCAGAGTTAAGAATCTATTCGAATAGTCCGTGCCCACGGTATTGGGCGAGTTACGGTGTGGTCACATAACTAGTGTTTCATTGGGATGGGTTGGTGTGAGTTGTTTTGGAATTATGTCCGGCAGTTGTGCCGTGTGCTACGACGGACGGGGAGTCCGGTAGCAGTTTTAAAACCTGAACTCTGTGTTACCGCCAAAAACTGATTTCTAAATGGTTTTCTATAAAATAAACCCCTGCATAAAATATCGTTTTCCTGCAAATTAAACCGTAACCTTATCCTTGATTTACCTATGCATATTATTCTGTTATAACCCCTCCGTGGGTGTGGTTGGACTTGCCGAGTACGTTTGTACTCACCCCACTCTTACTTTTTACAGAAGAAGACCCAGACTTCGTACCAGACGACGCCGAGTAGGGTTATCGTTCTACACCCAACCTTGCCTGTGGTACCGGCCCTGTCGAGATGCCTCCGCTGTCGCAGTACTCTGAGCCTGTGGTAGACCCCATGTGGTTTGCGGTCTGGTGTTATGTCGTAGCTTGGTTAATCATTATTATCATCTGTATCGAGTGCCCTCCAAGGTTTGTACGGTTTTGAACCATCTGATGTAATAAATGTGGCATCAGCCTCCTGGGACTGGTGTTTTGTATCACATTTAAGTCTTCTCTTATGAGGGGACGCTTCAGGTGGTATCAGAGCCGTAGGTTGGCTGTAGGACGTGACCCTAGGAGCGAAACCCGTTTTCAGGACCTATCACCTTAGGACTTTTCTATCCTTAATCCTTTCCTCACACAAACACTTACCTTTGGTTCTTGCCCTGTTCCAGATGGCTGACGATGGATGGATCGGCGGAAGCTGTTTCGCAGAGCCCGGCCTTCCTAAGTTGTTAATACTCAGCCTGGAAAGCATTGGAGTTGTGGATCCGCCCGAGTTTCTTTACCGGGAATACGACTCCAAGGGCACTCTTCGGTGTGACCTGATGATCTTCATAGCAAGAAGCACCCGCTATCCTGATGTGGACCCTTGGTTCATCTCCACCACTGGATTCCGTTTCCCGGATACCTATCGAAAAGCCGCCCGCAAAGCCCTACGACGTCTGCGTGTGATCTACAGGCATCACCTCCAGCGGACTCCTATGGGATTTTTCCCGCCGACTGAAGGAAGAGGACGCACATGGATTGCCAGGATGAGAGGACTTGGAAGAGAAGAAGAAGACCTAGAAGACACGGTCTCTCACCTATCCATCTATCTCACCGGCCTGGATGAGCTCTATCGCGAGCAAGCAGCACAACTGAAGCAGCAAGTCCACAGAGCAGAAAAGGCAACCCAGGAGCTGGATGAACAACGGTCGAGGACCGTACATGCCAAGTATTCCCTAGCCGCCCTCCAAGTCCAAATGGATGAGAAAGAGGAAGAACTGGAAGAACAGCGGGCAAGAGCCACGCGCGCTGAGGACTCGCTAGCCACTCTCCAAGCTCGAATGCGGAGGTACGAGGCTCGCTGGGGAATAGGAGGATGGATAGAGGAAGACGCTGAAGAAGAACCCGAAGAGGCTCAATGGGATGTAAACACCCAGGCCGAAGAGGAAGAGCCCATGGAAACCCATTGGGATGTTGGAACTCAAACTGAAGAAGAAGAACCTGAGGAAACCCATTGGGACAAAGGTACTCAGACCGAGGATGACTTGACGGATCAGTATCTGCCCCTAAAGAAGCGCTCTCTTAGGATTGAGGAGGAATCCCCATGATAGGAGTTGTCTCCAAACTAGAACCTTTGCTCTATTAATAATCATGTACCCATGAAGTTGTACCCCACCATGATGCCATAAATAAAAATCATCTACCCCTTTATGTACCTCAAATAATTGTGCAAGTTTTTCACCATATCTTCGTTTTCAGATGGCTGAGGAAGGATGGACCCAGGGCGACTGCCAAGCTGCACCTGGCTTCCCCAGCCTCTTGATCAACGCCCTGGAAAGCCTTGGAGTCACGGAACGCCCAAGGTACTACAGCAGAGAGTACGAGCATCATGGAACTCTCCACTGCAGGGTGATCCTAGTCATCGCCAGAAGTGACCGCTACCCCGACATCCTGTCATGGCGAGTGACTGCTACAGGGTTTAGGCACCAGGACACCTATCCCCTAGCCGTCAGGAAAGCACTTCGTTACCTGTGCCGGATTTTTGAAAGACACCTCACCCCCACCCCAATGAGGTTCTTCCCACCAGCCCTCAGAACTCCAGTCTGGGAAGCTCAAATGAGAAGCCTGGAACGGCACCGCCATGAAGAAGTCCTCCTGTACCAAGTAGCTACCTACCTAGCCTCCTTGGATCAGCTCTTTGACGAGCAAGCCAACTTGCTGAGGGAACAGACCCATCGAGCCGAGCAAGCAGAGCTCGCGCTAAGACTACAGCAGATCCGAGCAGCCCAAGCCGAGGCAAGAGCCGTAGCCGCGGTCAGCAGTGAAGCAGTTGCTCAGGAGAGCCTCAGGCAAGCCCGGGACCAGCGCATGTTGGAATGGACTAGAAGTGGAACCCCAGTCCCGGCAATAGGAGAAGACCATGTACTGCTCGGAACGCCCGTCTTAGGATGGGGATCACTCTTTGGAAACCCACAAGCCCCACCCGAGAACCCTGGAAGGTCTACGGCCGCCGCCGCAAGAGAAGCCACTACACAACCCCGAGAAAACGGAGATCTAGCGGGCGGCGGGCAAGGACCGCTCTTTCCCCGAGAGGACGTGAGTTCCCTTCCGAGGGAGGAACCCACTCAAGCCGATGAGTCAGCCTAAAGTGCTAGCAACCGTCAAGGGATGAAGCCGTGTGGTCCGAAGAAGATCTGTGCCCCCTTTTCTTTTGAAGTTGTGTACCCGGACGTGTAGCACGCGTTCTAGTCGTGTCCCCGTGTTGTACCCCCCCTGCAGTAATAAAGTTGTTGTGCTTGTTGTTTGGTTTGTTGTGTGCTTGTGTGCTTTTTCGACAGTAGAAAGCTACTGCCTTTTCAAAAATACGAGTTAAACAACTTAAACATCACCTAATCCCAATCTCACAAAAACCCTACCCAATCTGCAAATGGTTTCCCGGAGCTTCACGAGGGCCTCCCGCGTCAGGGACCCTGCAGCTGCTGATGCAGGAGTACACCCTGACGGGCAAAACCATCCTCAGGAAGAACAAGAAGTGAGTCAGGGCAGAGGAGAAAATCATGGTGCACAGCTGCCACCACCCCCACCACCACCTTTCGTGGACCTGGCACAAATAATCCATAACCAGACTCTCATACTGGAGACACTGGCCAATGCTCTAGTGAACAGGCAGCCACGAGAGCAGACCGTTAATGACAAGCTGACAGCTTTTCTGAGGGCCAAGCCACCCACTTTTGCCGGATCCAGCAACCCTTTGGATGCAGACGACTGGCTCCGCGTGATCCAAAGGAAGCTTGAGTCATTTGGGTGCCAGGATCGGGATAAAGTTCTTCTGGCAGCACATCAACTCACCGGGACCGCCCTAGCCTGGTGGGAGAATTACTGCGCTGCTGCCCGAGATGCCTCCACCATCACCTGGAATGAATTCGTGAGGGAATTCCGCCGTTATCACATCCCCTCGGCTACCATGAAACGCAAGGCGGATGAATTCCGCGCACTTCAGCAAGGGAGTATGACGGTAGAAGAGTATACACACCAGTTTATGGAGCTGGCTCGTTATGCACCAGAAGAAGTGAACGACGACGAAAAGAAGCAGGATATGTTTAAGAAGGGACTGAACCTAGAACTCAGGACCCTGCTCACCCCTCAGATCTATCCAGATTTCAACACATTGATGAACAAGGCAATCCTCACCGAGAAGGCTAAGATTGATGAAAGGAAAGAGAACAAGCGCAAGTTCCTGGAGAGTAAGTCACGCCAGCAGGATCGTTTCCAGAAGCCCAGAAGCTTCAGCTACAACGCACCAAGGTCCCAAGCCCCAATGCAGTACAGAACTCAGTCTCAAGTGACAGGACCACGGGCCCCTAACACCCAGCTCAGAAGCCAGAACACCATGAAGGCCCCTCAGAGTAACGCAAGCCAGGTCACCAACAACAACAGCAATGTGAGGGCCTGCTTCAACTGTCGGGAGACGGGTCATTTTATCGCCGACTGTCCTTATGCCAAGAACAAGCCGGCTACATCAGCTTTCTCCAACACAGTGAACGGACCTAAGCCAGTTCTGACCGGTGCCAACCGAGTGCCCCTCCGCGGCAACAGCAACAACAACAACAACCAGCAGAGGCAACCCCAGCAGACTTTTGGACGAGCCCGCGTCAACCACATCGACGCACAGGAAGCTCAAGGAGCCCAGGGCGTAGTACTCGGTGAGTACCTAGTCAGCTCAACTCTTGCAACAGTACTGTTCGATTCTGGAGCATCACACTCTTTCATATCCTCAAGTTTTGTGGAAAAACATAAAATACCCACGGTACTACTGAAAACACCCCTATTAACCCGGACACCCGGAGGAGACATCAGGTGTCAACTGGGTTGTCTACGGGTAAGGATCAATTTAAGTGGGGTAGAGTTTCTAGCAGATCTAGTAGTACTTAAGTCAGAAGGGATAGATGTGATCCTTGGAATGGATTGGCTGAGCAAACACAATGGCCTCATAGGTTGTACGGACAAGGTAGTTCACCTAACAAACCCAGAGGGAGTCCGAGTGACCTGCCACACCCGTGAAAGTGGAGCAAACCCAATGGTATTCTGTATGGAAACCAAGAACTTGGATGAAGTCCCAGTAGTGAACAAGTATCCAGATGTTTTCCCGGAAGAACTTCCTGGTATGCCGCCAGATAGGGATGTAGAGTTTGTTATTGACCTTGTCCCTGGAACTGCCCCTATAGCCAAGAGACCTTACAGGATGGCAGCCACCGAGTTGGCGGAGTTAAAGAAACAACTAGAGGAGTTGCAACGGATTGGCTTCATCAGGCCAAGTTCGTCACCTTGGGGAGCCCCGGTTCTATTCGTCAAGAAGAAGGACGGAAGTATGAGGTTGTGTGTAGACTACCGGGCACTAAACGAAGTCACTATCAAAAATAAGTACCCCCTTCCCAGGATCGATGATCTCTTTGATCAGTTAAAAGGAGCCAAGTACTTTTCCAAGATTGACCTAAGGTCCAGATATTTTCAGCTCAAGATTAGGGAAAGCGACATCCCGAAGACAGCCTTTGTCACCCGATACGGATAGTTTGAGTTCACAGTGATGTCTTTTGGACTGACAAATGCACCGGCCTATTTCATGAACCTCATGAACAAAGTGTTTATGGACGAGCTAGATAAGTTTGTCGTAGTCTTCATTGACGACATACTTATTTACTCAAATAGTATTCAGGAGCACGAGCAACACCTGAGGGTAGTTCTAGAGAAGCTGAGAATGCATAGGTTATACGCCAAATTCAGCAAGTGCGAGTTCTGGCTGGAGAAAGTAGCCTTCCTTGGTCATATTTTGACCGCAGAAGGAGTGGCAGTAGACCCCGAGAAGGTCGGAGCAGTATCCAACTGGCAGCAACCAACCAATGTCAGTGAGATCAGGAGTTTCCTCGGATTAGCTGGATACTATCGGAGATTTATTGAGGGATTTTCTAAGATAGCCCGGCCCATGACAGAGCTGCTCAAGAAAGAGAAGAAATTCACCTGGACGAAGTCGTGTGAAAGAAGTTTCCAGGAGTTGAAGCGGAGATTGACGACAGCCCTAGTACTAACCCTGCCGGATATTCATCGGGATTTTATCATCTATTGTGATGCGTCCCGACAAGGATTGGGTTGTGTGCTGATGCAAGATGGGAAAGTCGTTGCATATGCTTCCCGTCAGCTCAGGACTCATGAGCAAAATTACCCGACTCATGATTTGGAGCTTGCAGCCGTAGTGCACGCACTTAAGATCTGGAGGCACTATTTGATTGGAAATAAGTGCGAAATCTTTACCGATCATAAAAGTCTGAAGTATATCTTCACCCAACCAGACCTAAACCTGAGGCAGAGAAGATGGCTGGAATTAGTCAAAGATTATAATTTGGAAATTCATTATCACCCAGGTAAAGCCAATGTAGTAGCCGATGCCCTAAGTCGGAAATCCTACGGGCCCAAGAATGACCATTTACGAGAGGAAATGGCACGATTAAATGTGCACATTGTCCCTCGAGGTTCCAGCCAAGTGCTGAACGTTCAATCCACTCTAGAAGAAAGAATCAGGAAAGCCCAAAGATCGGACAAGGGACTGATGGAAATTCGGAGGCAGACCGGAGAAAATAAGGCACCAGACTTCAGGGTGGATAATAAGGGAACGTTGTGGTATAAAGATAGAATTTGTGTACCCCAGAAAGGAGATTTCAGGCAAATAATCATGGATGAAGCCCATAACTCGGCATACTCCATTCACCCAGGATCCACCAAAATGTATATGGACTTAAGACAGAAATATTGGTGGAATGGGATGAAGGCGGATATTGCGCGATTTGTCGCCCGGTGCGATATTTGCCAAAGAATCAAAGCTGAACACCAAAAACCAGCAGGATTGTTGCAACCCCTACCCATTCCGGTTTGGAAATGGGATGAAGTAGGAATGGATTTTATAGTGGGCTTGCCCAGAACCCAGAAATGACATGGCTCCATATGGGTAATAGTGGATCGCCTTACTAAATCAGCTCACTTCATACCCGTACGGACCAACTATGGTGGAGAGAAGCTAGCCAAGCTTTACGTGGAAAATATAGTGAAGTTGCATGGTGTGCCCAGTCGAATTGTTTCCGATAGAGGGACCCAGTTCACCTCTAGATTTTGGAAAAGTTTGCATAAAGCTATGGGCACCAAGCTAGACTTTAGCTCTGCTTATCACCCACAAACAGATGGTCAGACAGAAAGGGTGAATCAGATCATGGAGGATATGCTGAGAGCGTGTGTCCTCACTTATGGCAAAGATTGGGAACAAAGCTTACCCTATGCCGAGTTCTCATACAACAACGGGTACCAAGCAAGCTTGGGCATGTCGCCGTTCGAAGCTCTCTACGGAAGGAAATGCAGAACCCCTCTGATGTGGTCAGAAGTTGGAGAACGTGCCTTAGTCGGCCCCGCACTCATAAAGGAAGCAGAGGAAAGAGTCGCCGAGATTCGAGAAAAGCTAAAAGCAGCCCAGTCCCGACAGAAGAGCTATGCGGACAAGAAAAGACGGGAAATAAGTTTCAACCCAGGAGATTTCGCGTATCTCAAGGTATCACCCATTCGAGGAACCCGAAGATTTCAGGTACAAGGAAAATTGGCCCCTCGGTATATTGGACCATACCGAGTTCTGAAGAAAGTTGGAGCAGTAGCATACCGTCTGGAGCTACCTGAAGAAATGTCGGATATACACCCAGTATTCCATGTCTCGCAGTTGAGAAGGTGTTTGAGGATGCCCGAAGTGGAGCATGTGCCGGTTGAAACAATAGATTTGCAGCCAGACCTGCGATATCAGGAAATACCGGTCAAGATTCTAGACACCGTCACCAGGAGGACCAGAAACTCCGAAGTACGAATTTGCAGAGTTCAGTGGAGCAGACACGGGGTAAAAGAAGCTACGAGGGAACGCGAAGATGCTCTGAAGAAGGAATTTCCCCACCTATTTAGGAATCGGTCGAATCTCGAGGACGAGATTCATTTTAAGTGGGGTAGGTTTGTAACATCCCGAAAATTGACTAAAATAAATCATGCGCTAAAATTTTGTTTCGTCGTTGAGCTCGATCCCCTTCTTGAATCATCTCCCGCCTGATCTTCTGATACCCGAGGAACCGAGCCGATATCCAAATCTTCCGCTGTCCCATCTCCCTGTTTGGCCCTCGGCCTGTGCGTCGCACGCGGCCGACACCGCGCGTGGCCGACCGCGGCCGCGATCAGCGCCAACGCGCTCGCCCCCCCTCTCTTTCTCTCTTTATTTCTCTCCCCTCCTTTTTTTCCTTTTTCTTTTCTTTTTCCCATTTTCTTTTTCTTTCTTTTCCCTCTCCTTCCCTCTTCCTCCCTCTCTCCTTTCTCCTACCCTGCACGCTCGGCCCCTCCTCCCTCTCTGCTCCCGAGCGCAGCCCGGCCGCGCTGCCCCTCCCCGCTCCACTCCGGTTGGCCTGCCCCCCCTCCCTTTTCTCTAGTTTCCTGCCCGCACGCTAGCCTCGCCCCACACCCCGAGCGCTGCCCGCCACACCGCCCAGCCACACTCGCGCCGGCTCAGCCCCTCCTACCCGCGCACTGGCCGAGCGCCGTGCCGCGCCGCGCCACGCCAGCCCCGGGCCGAGCACGCGCGTGCGCGCACGCTTGCCACGCCACGAGGGCCGAGCCTCTCACCGCGCATACCGCCCCGGGCCGTGCCCACGCGAACGCCGCATCCACGCAGGCCCGGGCTCGCCACAACGCCACGCCGCGGCGCCGACCAAGCCACGCCGCCGGTCCCGCTCGCCCGTACACAGCACCGGCGACCTCCAAACAGCGCCGCCTGCGACGGTCGATGCCTACGCCGAGGCGTCGCATCACCTCGTCGCCCACACGCAAGCGCGCCCCGCCGTTGACGCCCCGCCAGTACTGCACAGCGCCCGTGTCGCCGCTTGCCGGCGCGCCCTCCCTTCCACCGACCTAGCCCGCCTATAAAAGGCACCCCGACGCCGCTTCACCACCCCACAACCATCCCCACCACCTCCGGCCCCCACACCTAGCTCGCAGCGCCGCCGCCTAGCTCCTCCATCGCCGCCGCCTCGTCGATCCGCCCTCACACGCCACTTCAACTCAAGGTGAAGCCGGGGATCGGACCCCGCACCTCTCCCTTTCGTTTTCCCCCTTCCCCCATCCACTATCGTGGCCTAGGGCCGCCCGCCGAACACCACCGCCACCCGTTGCCGCCGCCGCCGTGGCTAGACTAACTCAGGCCGCCTCGGGCCGAGCCGCGGCCGGGAATCAACCCCGCAAGCCTCCCTGGCCCTTTTCCCCTTACCCCGGAGCCGCCTCGAACCCTTGGCCGCCGGGTTTGGCAACACCGGCGAGCCGCCGGCCCCTCCCCTGTTTTCCAGCGTGGGGGAGGAAGAAGACAGGCAGTTTTGCCTTGAGCCCCCTCCCCTTTCCTCTATTCATTAAAGAAACCCCACCCCTTTAAGCCCTTTTTCAATTAAAACCCCTTCTTTTGTTATATTCTCAAAACAAACCCCCACCTTATAAACTAAATTACTAATTAAACCCTGACCCTTTTTAGAATGACCCAAGAAGTTTCTAAAATATAAACCAAGCCCCTGCCTTCTTAAACTTAATTACAAATAGGTCCCTGGACCCCTGTTTGGGCCCTAAACATTCCTTTGACCTATCATTTCATGCGCCTAACGACCCCGGATTAACCTAAAATTTTACCACGCCTCTCTTAACTCAGTGTTGGCCATACCATTCAGAAACCATTCAAAAATAATACTCTATGCTCTATATTTCATGTGTTTCCAAACCGAGCTCGACGACAGATCTTTACTTTTTCTGTGTATTGATTGTGTGTTTGTTTGTGTGCGCTGTAGACCACGGAGTGAACGAAGGAGAGCCCGTCAACGAGCCGTTCTGTGAGCAGGAGAACGAGGACCAGTTCCACAACCCCGAGCCCGAAGGACAGGACTTCCCCGAAGGCTTTGAAGACGGCAAGTTCAATCCCATCCTTTGATGCATGTTTCGGTCCCAGTTTTTATAAACACAACCCCATGGCCTGCTTTATAAAATTGCATACGTTTTTGCTTGCATGAAAACACGGTTGGATAGCCACCCCTTGATTTGTGATGACCATTCCTTGACCACCTAGATTAATGTCTGATTTTGCTTGGACGTTAATCGATATTAGAACGCTTAGGACTTTACTCATAATATGATTTATTTGAATAAGAAAATGTGTGTGTGTGGGAAGGGATAAAATGTGGATTTTCGAAAGATGAGTATGGACGGGATGGACGGCATTTCTGTGTGAATTGCCGATTGGTGTGCTTATGCCTCTGTGGCAGGGCAAAGAAGGGAGATATCCATCTTGTCGTGTCTAAGGACCGAGTTGGTGTGTCATCTCACCTAACTCCTTTATCGTGCAAACCACTCGACCGTTGAATGGGCAACGGCGTAGCATAAATCCCACTAGTTGGTGTGATAGCCATCAGGAGAGCTGAGAGCAACGGGTGACTAAGGAAAAGGGATAGGCCCCGAGTGACCTATGCCCGGTTATACCTAAGTGAACGGTCAATGACCCCTTGGTGCATCCCGTGATGGCTAGTCAGGCTTAGCTATGGTGGGTAATGGCTATGTTGGGATCTACACCGACACGACGGTGTTCGAGTTGTGGTATCCTACTTGTGGGTAAAGTTGCACACCTCTGCAGAGTTAAGAATCTATTCGAATAGTCCGTGCCCACGGTATTGGGCGAGTTACGGTGTGGTCACATAACTAGTGTTTCATTGGGATGGGTTGGTGTGAGTTGTTTTGGAATTATGTCCGGCAGTTGTGCCGTGTGCTACGACGGACGGGGAGTCCGGTAGCAGTTTTAAAACCTGAACTCTGTGTTACCGCCAAAAACTGATTTCTAAATGGTTTTCTATAAAATAAACCCCTACATAAAATATCGTTTTCCTGCAAATTAAACCGTAACCTTATCCTTGATTTACCTATGCATATTATTCTGTTATAACCCCTCCGTGGGTGTGGTTGGACTTGCTGAGTACGTTTGTACTCACCCCACTCTTACTTTTTACAGAAGAAGACCCAGACTTCGTACCAGACGACGCCGAGTAGGGTTATCGTTCTACACCCAACCTTGCCTGTGGTACCGGCCCTGTCGAGATGCTCCGCTGTCGCAGTACTCTGAGCCTGTGGTAGACCCCATGTGGTTTGCGGTCTGGTGTTATGTCGTAGCTTGGTTAATCATTATTATCATCTGTATCGAGTGTCCTCCAAGGTTTGTACGGTTTTGAACCATCTGATATAATAAATGTGGCATCAGCCTCCTGGGACTGGTGTTTTGTATCACATTTAAGTCTTCTCTTATGAGGGGACGCTTCACTCACCTTCGTGTGAGTGTTGTCTGCTGATCCTGGAAGAGCGTGGCTTTTATCGAGGCTTCACTCGAGGAACTACCGGTGAGTGCCAATTTGGGTCAGAGTTGCTTAGCAACAAAGATCAGTGCACCCGGGCCCAGTAGTTTTGGGTGGTTCCGCCACAGCTGGCATCATAGCTCGCAGACAGCCTACCAGAGATGACAGCCTCGGTTTTCAAAACAACAAATTAAAACTTGACTTCAAAACTACTAAAGTTTTTGAAAGAGTTTAGGATCTCCAAGGACAAGTCTAGGACGTAAAGCCCTAGGGGATCTTATGGGTATAATCAGGTGGCTTATTTTGTATGGCTAACTTCTAGCACATTACTTTTCAGTATTTAAATTCTGTAATTTAAATTCTGCAACTACACGTCGCCGCGGAGGTATGCTTACTCAGTCAGCTGAGGGAGTCTGACCTTCCCGTCGGTGATGCGAGCCGAACGCTGGAGCTCAAGCAGTGGCCTACTTGAGCTGCTGCCCATATACCAACTTCGGTTGATTATATGGGGAGTAATGGTTCGAAATTGGAATTCAATTCCCCGTCAAAGACGGTACTCAGTCAATACGTTGTTTCGATAACGTATGTTTAACGTTGTCCATACGACGGTAATTATATGGATGCCGGTTCTATAGTGATCGGTAATGTATGGGAACGCTTTCGTGAGTGCTGGCACGAAAGGTTCATTTTATATACTGTCACTCTTCTGCAGGTACGCTAACCCGAAATCGAATTTTAGGCTATCTAGCTATATCGAGTAGCTACATAGTGAGAGACGTATTATGTATGCCACCGAAACTAACCATGTAAGACCAAGGTTACTTGGCAATTATTTTCCTTGGTGAGGATGAATATGTTCTGCATTCATTCTCAAATCATCAGCAAAGAAACCTTTGGAAGAAATCGTAATAAAAAAGGTTAAAACAAAATCTCAAGGATCATCTAGACAGTCTGCAAATTCTGGAAAATCTGGCTTTATCGAATTTTTAAGATATGAATATTTGCTCAAATCAAGTTTGGTCTGTAATATGAAATATAACTACATAAAATTAAAATCTTCTGTAAAAATTTGAGAATTTTTGAAGCTTCCTACCTTAGTGATTTCGAATTTATAGTAACCCTATGCAAATCTGTCAAGTTGGAACAGTCTGCCTAAACTGAATTTTTTGACCACCTTGAAATCTAATTTGGACCTAGACTTGGTTAGACAAAGTTGTGTACGAAATATTAGGAATGCCCAAGAAATATTTGAAAATTTTTGGACCTCTAAATCTAGAGTTATGAAACTCTAAAGTTACATCTAGAACAAATGAACCCCGATTGTCCAATTTATATCCCACGGGATATTGCTGAAATTTTCACCCTTGTAGATGATTTTTTTTGGATGTGAGTTGAATAACCAAGTGGTCAAAAATTTTACGATCTAGGTTCTCACAAATTTTCAAATCCATGAAACTAGTATACTCCGAGCTATAGGCGAAACACTATTGCCGACCTGGTGAAAAACAGCCAGAACAGAGAAGCAAAGACTGAATATTTCAACCATCTTAACCATTGTTTTAGCCTTGGGGTTGAATACCAAAGTTGCTCCAAACATCCTAATCTACATTCCTACAAAATTTCAACTTCATTAGATGTATATAGTAGGAGTTATGGCCTAAATACCGAGACTCTGTTCAGAAAACTAGAGGTGTAGTAATGGAATTTTTCGACCATCTTACTCTTAGAATTAGCCTCTGAGTTGACTACCAAATCTGTAGCACATGAAATTATCTAACTCCTGTCAAAATTTCAAGGCATTTTGATGAACGGAACGCAAGTTATGAGTTTTCTCGTAACCTGCAGCTTCCTGCACGTTCGGTTAACCATGCCTTTCGAGTTCTACTCATCTGCCCATCTATCCTTCGAAGCATACCAATGTTAGGGACCATATTGCTGGTGTTAACCCTTCCATATTGTTGAAGCACAATGTTCTCCAACCTCAGGATGCTGGTTATCAATAGCTCAACAAAAAGAAGAATGACACAAGGGATGACTGAAATACTTGGACGAGTTTGAGGAATTCTCATTGCCCTTCTTGCTCAAATGGGTCTTTTAAAAACTAAAAATAGGTGTAAAAATGCTAGAATATCATGCATAATCATGATCGCAACATTCATGCAATACTTGTAGCAAAAGTACTACCGATGCATTGTTATTACATTCCCACGATTTAAATCACATATGCATCTGGGATGGAATTGTGAATATTATCTGGCTCTTCATCTTCCTTTCTTGCCACGAGCATTAATCGGGTTGCTATGTTTTTGCTATGTTTTTACCTTGTCGTGGTGTTCGTCACTAACCTAAGGTGTCGCGACGGAACCTAGGGCCTCGTGTGTGCTACCACAACACGATTGTGCTACTAGGTGCGTGCTGGTATCTTGGTCTGTGATAGCGACTCCGTGGCAATCTATTTTCTCGCAACCTGAATAATGTGTTGATTTGTTTGAGTTCTATTTTGGCTCAACAAAAATTAAGAGTACTTGCCTGACCTTCCAGTAGCTAACCTACATTACAACCTGAGCACCGCATGCCCACCTGCATGATCATCCTACCAAATAGATATACCCCATCATACATGAAAACCATGTGCATCAGAAGTTATACACCAGGAAAACGCCCATCATTCAATAGTATCATGACAAATGCATCATGTCATCAATGCATAGATCATTTTATCTGTGCAGTGCATCCCCCACACATATATTACCTAGGTGCGTTGCCTCATTACAACCAAACACTGCACCTAACTTATCAATGTGTATCATCAATCTCATGATATGTTGGCATCTCCACCATATATCATGGCATTGAAACATCATGCATCTTTCTCAAAACATGTACCAACTCTATTAAATCATCTTGAGCAAGAATGTCTTGAGAAAAGTTTGTTTTAGCCGAAGAATAAGATCTCCATCCTAGAAAGCTGACGGATATAACTGGACCGGCAGGTACAGAAGAGAAACCCAAATTTTTTTTAGACCTGATCAACTACCTCAAAATAAGTTGAGCCTGTGGAACAAAATGTAGTAAAACAAATCTCCTTACTGCTGTAAAATTTTGAAATTTTTTTGGAGAATTGTAACCCTCAAAATTCAGTCTTTTGGTAAACCCCTATAATTCTATCAATTTGTAGCAGTCTGGCCACATGAATTTTTCGACCCACATAAAAGCTTTTACTGAGAAGGGGTTCAACATGAATGTTGTGGATAACTGAGTCTAGAAGCTACTGAAATTGTTTGAGAATTTTGTTTCAAGTGGTTTGGTACTTACAGTCAAAATACTAGCCCTCTGTTCAGTCTGAAATCTGGGTCAACCTTCCTGCAAACACTTAAGGATTTGACTATCTTAAGCTCTGTTTCGGAGTTGGAGTTGACTAGAGGAAATGATCACAATTATCTTAGGCACCTCCAGTAAAAATTTGAGAATTTTTCGACCTTGAATTCCTCAGTTATGATCAATTCTATCAACTACCCAGAATCTATTTTGCAAAAGAATCATCAAGTACAAGCTCTCTTAAAGAGTGGAGAAGCCTACTACAACAAGGATAGAGTTGTATGGTTTGAATCTCCATAGTGGATCAACTGAATCGTGATCTTTGAAAACCAATTCTTGATAGGTCACCGCTTCCAAAGCTTTCCAGTCACTTGGGTATTAACGAAATATATCAAGACCCTAGGCAAAATTTCTCGCTAAATATATATCATAATGCTATAACGAGACCACTTATAAATATCCGTTACACTCCAATTTTTGCCGATTATGGATTTCATGATTGGTTTGCCAAGCACCTCTCCAAGGCCTGATTCCATTTGGATCATTATCGACAACCAACACCTTTTCTTCAATTACACACTATTCATACTACCAAGAAGTGAGCCGGTATTCATCTTGATTACATTATGATCTGCATATCACACCACATAGAATTAATTCCAATAGTGACGCTCAACTCCTAGCACGCTTTTTGGGAAATCCCTTGCAATCTTCTCCTGTCACCAAACTGATCCTAAGTTCAGCTTATCATCCTCGAACCGACGGCCAAACTGAAAAGTGGACCGAATCTTAAAAGACATGTTAAGATCTTACATCATTCATTATGACAACCATGAACACAAACGCCTGTTTTTAGCAGAGTTCTCACCCAGCTATCAAGCAAGCTTGAAAATGGCACTATTTAAAGCCTCGTTTGGACAAAGGTGTCAAACTCCACTGGGTTTGTCACAAACCGAAGACCACTAAATATTTGGACCAGACTTGATCATTAGGCAGAATAACAACCAAAGGTAATACAAGCAAATCTTCGAGCTGACCACTCTAGCCAAATGAGTTATTTGGATAAAAAGAAGAAAATCTTTGCAACTCGAAGTCGGTAATAATGTCTACCTTCTGGTTTCACCAACCAAAGGCACGTACACTGTCCACACTTAGCTTATTCACCTGAATCTCGGGACGAGATTCTTTTTAAGGGGGGTAGGCTGTGACACCTCTGGTGTCAGTTTAACCAAAGCCAGGCAATTAACATAACTTCACACACAAATGAGCTAAGAAAACTTAAATAAGAACCCTATGTCTAGTTCTTGCAAACTTGTGTGTGAATGTATGTGTGCATGTGTTTGAGTGCAATGTGTTTGAAAAACAATAATTGGTACCCTTTTAAACTTGACTTGACATGTGGGGTAAATAAGGCAATAAAATACACTTTTCATAATGAGCTATAAACTTGCTATGCAAATCAAACCCAAACTGGAAAGCCCTCAAATGCAAAGATCAATGGAACCATTATTTGATTTATGAAGAGCTACTAGTTTAAACAAAATAAAAATTCGAACCAAAGGGTTAAACATTCCATTGGCTCATGATAACAAAGTTTTATACAAAACAATAATGCATCTTTGTATATGAGTATGTGTGGATATAAACTTGTTCCTTTAGTATTCTTAAACTTTCAAGCTAAACTTGTCATAACAGTGTAGTTAAAAGACACACTCATATTCTTGGGACACATAGTTTAATTTACAAAGACTTTTTGGTAAAGTCAAGATTTAAACAAATCAAATAAACAAGAGTTCAATTTCTAGTAATAAGGAAGTTAAAAATAACTTTCAAACCAATGCAAACATGCATATGAAAATAAATAGACATATTCACCATGTCATGTTAAACAAAAACCTAGTTGAAGCCTAGGAGTAAAAGTGCCAAAATTCACATGAAATGATAAGTACTTTAGATGGCAGTTTTTGAAATAATTAAATAACTCTCAAACCATTGCTCGAATGAAAAAGTGCATAACACGAAAGTTGTAGATCTTGAAAAATTGAACAAGAATGGTATTCAACACTTTTTCATTTGAGGCCAAGATGAGGGAGAAAAATGGAAATTACAGAACTGATTTTGGAACTTCGATTTATTTACGAAACTGCCACCGCCAGCACACCTCTCTCCTCTCACGCCGTCCGTACTCCGGCGACGGCAAACCGCCCCGGGAATGGCCGTAAGGGCCTGCGCGCCCCTGGTTTGGCTCCGAACCTGCGTCGCCCTGGCTCGTCCTCCACTTGCCACGCTCCCATGGTCACTTGGACGGCCGCCACGACGCCCGCCATGCGCCACGCCGCCCAAACGGCGTCGCCGCTCGCCGTCGCCTGCCTCCGTCGCCCTCCCTGGCCGAATCGACCTCCCCCAGGCACCACCACTTCGCTTGCCAGCTGGTCCTCCTCCCCCTCGCGCCTATAGAAGGCGCCACTTCCCCTGCACGCGCGGACAGGACGCCCCGCCATTTTTCCCCAACTCCGGCGAGCTCGGCTCCCCGTGGAGCACCTACATCCACCCCTCCTTGGTCCAAATAAACCCTACAGCTGACTTCTCCTCGGCTTGGCGAAGCTCATCGGCACGAACATGCCCCCAATCCCCTCGCTGGAGAGCCGCCGCCGCCGTACAAAACCTCCCCAACGCCGGCCACCGCGGAGCCCTCCCCTCCGGTCATCCTCGTCGCCACCAAGACCCTCAAATCGGTAGAGCACGACCTCCTCTCACTCCTCCCACACCTGGCCCTCGCCGCCGGCGAGCCCCTCGCCGGGAAACGCCGCGCCAAACCTCCCCTGTTCTGTTAACTTCCGCTAGGGACCCCAAGTTAAAAGAACCAAAACTTTCAGGGGTCAAACTGCAAAATGTACATGAACCTCAAAACAGCAAACTTCAAAAATGCCTAGAAAATCGTATAAAAATCATAAAAATGCAAACTAAAATGTTTTGGAATCCTTGAAACAAGAACTACAACTTTTGTTACAGTCACATGTTCATATTTTGCTTTTATTTTAATCTGAGAAAAAGAATAAGAAAATCACCTTATGCATGTTCATGAAGTTCTACTCAGCAAATGACCTTGATTTTTGGATATGTTATCAATAATAGAATATTAAGATCACAGTAAAAAGATGACACCCAACCAAAACAGTTATCATATTGAAACAATCAAGATTCTCTAATCTGTTGTTGACATTCTCGAATTAATACTGGAAAATAACCATGATTTATGCTTGTTTAATCAACTTAATTCTTCATATATAGTTCTTATGCTCAGAAAAATCTATATTTATTTCTCAAGTCTCTTTTTAGCTCTGTGTTCCTGTCTAAAATTTTTGAGATGCATTTACTGAGTTTTACTTTAGTGAATAATCATGCTTAGCATCTTAGGGCTAGATTTACTATTTTCGTTCTGAGTAATCTACACCATAACTGATCTTGATTTTTGGACATGATCTTGTTTAGAGTATGTTATATCTGTAATAAAAATTCCATATGCAGTACTGGTTAAATGCACCTTGAGAAATTTATGCTAAATCATGTTAAGTTAAATGCATAACTAATTTATCTGGTGGTTATAAAGCTCGATAATTTTTCTGGAGTATGTTTAGCTCATGAATAGGCTCTGGTAAAAATTTGAGAATCATATCCCTACCACAACTCTCTAGATAATTAATCTTAATTAATGGCTTGTTGTTTTTGTTCTTTTTATTACCTCAGCTGTATAAGTGAATAAAATCTGGAAAAATTACAGTACTGAGTAGATGGTTGGTAGATGCTCCCATAAAATTTGTAGCACGAGAACCCATGTCAAACTTGCTGTGCAAAAAGGTGAAGCAACTAGAGTAATCTACTTACATGCTTTGTTATGGTTAATTGCTTTATGGTTAGATGCTGAAAACTATACCATAGATGCTAAAGTACCTGATCTGAGTTACTTTAGTTTTTCATCACTAGCTCATGAGTAAATTGGTTGCTATGAAATAGTGAAAGTCTGCTATGTTTTAATGATAAGAATGAAAATTAAAACACACAGCTCTTTTATGAAGTAAAGTGAAATTAAGAACTACTCTATAAACGATTGCACAAAAAATAAAGTTAACTAAGACCACCATAACAAACACGTGATATTCTTGACTACAACTTTATAGTGAAGGAAATAAATATGTTTATATCATGTTGTAACAATATCATTTCTGCATGCATATAGAAACGGTAAATCTACTCGACAGTGATTACGAGTTGGTGCCCGCGAATACTACCACTCCGGAGAGTGTCTCTCTTAATTATACTAACTTGAATCAAGACCCGAACCAATGTTCGGAAGAGCAAAAGGCTACTTTTGAACAGTGCCCAAGAAGGCAAGCCCCGGTGCATAATCCCATTATTTTACACATTATCTTCATCTCACTATTTGTATATGTTGTAATAATTTTTATTGCGCATTTACGTTTTCTAGGAGTTGATCGAAAACCTTAGGTGCATGATCCCTAGGTACCTATGTTTGTTATCCGGATCTTTTTCTCGACTAGTTGCCCTGCTAATTAGGTACGGTAGAAGTCGAGTGGTTTCCTGCCTCTCGCGAGCAAATAGGAATTGTACTGACTTTAATTCCTGCTGAAATGTAAGGACAACGGGCGGGGTTGTGTAGTTGTGATACCCCGCTGGTGTAGTCAAAAATGGCTAAGGTCGCGGTGTGTGGCTCATTTTGTTAAGCGTTTGAAAGTACTAGCCACATGCCGAGAAATATGGTAATCGGTAAGCTGAAGTACCTGATTGGACCAGCGAGTGGAACGATCTCGCACCCTCTTGGTAGAAGTAGGTTTTATTTTGTCCGGACGTACGGGTGCAGAGACGTTGGGCTCTGTAGTCGGGGAGGGTGTGCCGGATCCACGGACTGGAAAGAAAGGGGAAATGTTGTGTGGGTGACTTGGTTCCCATACGTGTGGTCTAGGTTCCCCTGGCCAGGTTGAAATCCGATTCAGAATCGTCCGCCTCTCACGGCATGAGACTGCTTAATGTTTTCGGTCACATAGAGTAACAAGTGGAACATGATGATGATAATACTGCTGGTTGATTTAATGATTGCTCTACCATGTTTGTGTAGAGTTGGATGCAAACTTAGAATGGTTAATCCAACTAGAAGATGACTAAATAAAATCTGAGAATAAGGATCAACATTTAGTGGCATTTTTGGCAAAATAAACCCCACCCACAAAAAAAAAGCCTTGCATGTCTAGTTATCGGACTATGTTATATCCGGTGACGGGTCAGTCTTGCTGAGTATTAGTATACTCAGCCTTGCTTGTGGCACTGTTTTTCAGGTACTAACTTTGAAGATCTGTTGCGAGTCTTACTTGGCCGTGTATCTTGCCTCCGGGTTGGTCTGTTGAGTGGGATGGTCCTTCAGCTGGTGCTGACCACCCTCCCGCTGAGTGACGCTTTCGTACGGGCTTTATCGATGCGTCACGTTATTTCGCTAGTTATCTTTTACTGCTTCCACTGAACAATGAGACTTGAATAATTTGAGTAGAAGGAACTATGTAGTACTTTCGCTACTCTGAACATGGTTTGTAATAAATTTCTTTTTTGCTGCAAACTCTGAGATGTATGAAATGTTCTGTGTTGTAATCTCTGGGCTCACCTTCGTGTGAGTGTTGTCTGCTGATCCTGGAAGAGCATGGCTTTTATCGAGGCTTCACTCGAGGAACTACCGGTGAGTGCCAATTTGGGTCAGAGTTGCTTAACAACAAAGATCAGTGCACCCGGGCCCAGTAGTTTTGGGTGGTTCCGCCACAGAAAGAACCTCGACCGTCCGATGAGTCCTTGTATCTTTTTCCAGTTTTCCGCCTACGGGCTTTCTAGTGTTTAATTGAGTCTAGGGGTAGTTTAGTCTTTTGGGGTTGAGAGTTGTTGGGGTTAAAAACCCCCTCTCTCTCTCTCTCTCTCTTTTCTCGAGTAGCCGAACGAGCGCCCCCTGCCCAGGCGCCCTCCTCTTCTCCTCCCTGTCCTTCTCATCTCCTCTTAAGAGTTAGGGATTTTAGCCATGGATTTGTGAAGACTTTGTACGTGAATTGATCGGGAAAGGAGGCCCATCCCTCCTTGTGCCCTCCGGGGTTTTGGTTTCAATTCATTTTCGTTCATCTTGTGCTTCGTTTGGCTGAAATTTGATTTTCTTTTGTCAATTCTTGAACTCAAGATTACGGGTTGTTTCTTGACAATTTTTTGACTCCTTGGGTGTTCCTAATCCATCTTGCCTAGCCCTAAAACCCTCGGAATCACGAGTCTCCTCGAATCGAAGTTTTCGCGTTCTAGAGAAAACCCCGGTCTTGCTCAGGAACTTCTCGATTCCTCCCAAACCATGGAGTGATTCGTCGATTCCTTCCGTGGATATGTTCACAAGTCCTTTGTGATCGTGTCTGCAAAGTTTGACGAGGTTTGGATATGATTTGGTCCTTCGATCGTTGAGTTTGTCAAGAAACGCAGGCTGGAAAAACCTCTCTGGTCTCTGACTTTCCTAGCACTGGTTGAACCGACACTTTGAAGGTGTATGCATCGGATCAACCGGTGAGTAGGTTTCTCTGAGATTAGGGTTTTTTGGTGTTCTTTAGTTGCACCGGTGCTTTAGCTATCACGAGCATCGGTTCAGCCGGTGTTACTACTGGAAGTGCAGTTTTGCCCGTTCAACCGGCGTACAGACTTTACTAGACGTCGGTTTAACCGGTGATCGCTTCTGTGTCTGGACTGTTTTTGCACATCGGTTAAACCGACGAGGTGTCCTCTGTGCACGTCGGTTTAACTGGTGCCCACTGGTCAGTTTGAGCTCTCTCTCGACAACTGCACTGACGTTTTAAGTCGATTTCGTCGGATCAACCGGTGCTTGATTCCTACTGCTGCCGGCTCTGTGACACCGGTTAGACCGACGGGAGCATTTCTATATGCGTCGGTTCAACCGGTGTTCATATACCGTGCCTGTTTCGCGCTGCTTTTTGTGTTAGCTTCCGCGTTTGTTTGTTCTCTCTTACTCCTAGGGTTTTCTTGTGTTGTTGTAGCTTCTCTATAGCTACTCCACGCTGTACCTAGGACTCTAGGGTTGGGCGTGCACGTTGGGACAAAGCCGAAGCTTCTGTTTGCAAGAATTTTTAATCGGCTTCCATTCACCCCCCCTCTGGTCGCCTTTTCGGTCCCTCAATTAGTATCAGAGCAGGGTTAAGGTTTTCAGTAACTTGACCGGTTCGAAAACCATTTGGCGACCATGGCGAGTCTTGGTAAGATCCCTGTGTTTGCCGGCGAGGACTATGCTTATTGGAAGGTGCGTATGCGAGCCTTCTTGCAAAGCATGGGAGCCGAGGTTTGGGAGATCACCAAGAACCAGGCTTACGAGGTGCTTGCCGTTCGGACCTTACCTCTTCAGGTGTCCGAGCACGAGGCCAACGCCAAGGCTATCAATGCCTTGTTCGCTGGCGTTTCTCGTGCGGAGTTCTCACGCGTCCAGGGTTTTCAGGAAGCCCACAAGATTTGGACGTGTCTTGAGAACTACCACGAGGGCACACCTCAAGTCAAGGCTAGACTGTTCGAGACTCACCGGCGTGAATATGAGAATTTCACATAAGGGCCGGGTGAGAGCATTGGCGACATGTTCAGTCGGTTTCAATCGATTGTGAACAAAGTCAATGCGAATAGATCTGCTGATGCCCTTGAGTACATAGAGCATGAGAAGGCCCTCAAGTTGCTCTACACACTTGACCGCTCTATGTGGGATCTCAAGGTGAACACGATCATCGAGTCTGCAGGCTATGAGACTCTGACCATGAATGAGCTTTTCAACAACCTCAAGGCCACGGAGGTGGATAACCAGACACGATCCAAGCTCAATGGTGCCCCTCCTTCCAAGAGCATCGCTCTTGTGACTGGCCCAGGTGGATCGAGCTCTAACGCTAACTCTGCTCTTGGCTTTTCTCTTGCTTCTCTGCCCTCTGTTACAGATGAGCAGTTAGAGACGTTGGGCGACGACGACTTGTACCTTCTCATCAGCAAGTTCCAGCGTGTCTACCACAACCGGCAGAGGCGGAAGAACCCCGGGTGCTACCACTGCGGCGATCCGAACCACTTCATCGCCGAGTGTCCCAAGAAGTCCGGTGGTGGCCAGAACAACAACCCCGACTACTACCGCCACCGCGACCGCGATGAGGGAGGCTCCAACAAGGAGCGTCGGCGCCACAAGCACCGCAGTCGTGACCGGGGAGGACGCTTCGACAAGGAGTCGCTCAAGAAGCGCTTCCAGTACAAGGCCAAGAAGTGGGAGAAGGCCTTCCTGGCGCAGCTCAGCGACCTCAACAAGAGCTCCGACACCGACCCCTCTTCTTCACCGACCTCTGACGACGATGACAAGAAGAAGAAGAAGCGGGACAAGGATGCCACCGGCTTCATCGGCCTTTGCTTGGCGGCCGGTCGGTGCAAGGGCTTCTGCACCATGGCGGGTGAAGCAAATGGTGCTCGTGCAGCTTCGGGTGAACATGCTACACCGACGCACGTCGACTCTTCTCCTGGATCCGAGAGTGATTCAGAGGTAAACTCCACCATCGACCTCCTTGATACTGAGGTTAGAGAGTTGTACGCCGCTCTCGACAACCAGAAGAGGCTGTTTAAGGAAGCAGCTAGAGCGTAGAAAGCTTAGGACTGAGCTGGCTTGTGCTAGGGAGAAATCTAGTGAGGATGAGTGCGCTGGCTGCATATCTCACATGAATGATCTTGTTGCTCTCCATGCCAAGCATGATTAGAACGTCGCGAACTTGGATGTTGCCAAGACCTCGCTTTCTTACGTGTCTCACTAGCTGGCCAAGGCCAAGCATGAGCTTGAACTGGTTAAGGACGCTCCCATTGTTAGTGATGTGCTTGAATGCGATGAGTGTCCTATCTTTAAGTCTGATCTAACTTCTTTGCAGTCTAAGTTTGCCACTGTTATTTGTGAACTAGAGGAGCTTAGATCTAGGCCTGTTCTGATTGGTGCCTGTAAGCTTTGTCCCACGCTTAGGTCGGAGCTAGATGAGAAGAACGCCTTGATTAAGTCTTTGGGGAAGACTAAGGTCAGTGAGTCTAGCCCACCTATTGACTGTCATGTTTGCCCTGGTTTGATCTTTGATTTGGATAATCTTGCGATAGAGAAAACCAACTTGGAGAATGAGAATACCTATCTTAGGGCGATTCTTAGTTGGGTTTCTTCTAGTGAGCCGCAGTTGGGCATGATGATCAAGCAGTTCAAGCGTGGTGATGGGTTTGGGATCGGTTACACATACACGAAGTCAGACTTTGACAAGTTGTATGGTAAAATCGGCAAGGCTGCTGGAGCTCCAAGTACTCTGAACACTGCTAGCACGAGCACACAGCCTTCACTTGTTGACCCCGTGGATGGTGTGCTTAAGGAACCATCAAAAGCACCTCCACAGAAGCAGGTTTGGGTTCCAAAGCCCAATGAGCTGAGGAATCCCCTCGATACGCTCCCTGCTGCCACAGCCCAGGTTACCCAGAAGAAGGGGGCTGCTCCTCCCCGTCCGCAGGCTAGGCCTCCACCTCCCAAGAGAGAGGTGAGGTACCACTATGAGTACTGTGACAGAGAGGGTCACCTGGAGGAGTTTTGCTTCAGGAGGAAGCGGGCTGTGAGGCGTGAGCAGGAGAGACACAACTCGGACATGTATTCTGCTCAGGTGCATGGTCCTCCTCGGCGTGGTGGTAGGCAAGATGCTAGGGCGCGCCGTGTAGGTGGAGGACTGGGAGACGGTGGTGTTTACCGTGCTCCAGCGGGTGGTCGCTTTGCCGGTCGTGCTCCTGGTTGTCCTCAGTACGGCTATGGACCATGGGACCGAGGCTTTGGAGGAGGTTACGATGCACCACGCTTTCCTCGTGGTGGTGGTCGTCAGCCTCGCTGTAGACGGGACCGGGGACACGCTTTTGATCTTGGTAACCCTTCTTTAGAGCAAATGGCTCGACACTGGTTTGCTTCTCACTTTGCTAACCCCAGTGTTGAGACATTTGCTCACCCTTTGTCTCACTACTGATGTGCAGGTTGGAGGCTTGGAGAACAGGTGGATCATGGACTCCGGTTGTTCGCGCCATATGACCGGGAATGACAAATGGTTCTCCAGCCTCACCCCGATGCGCTCAAAAGAATACATTGTGTTCGGGGACAATGGTAAGGGAAAGGTACGTGGTTTAGGCGATGTTCGAGTTTCTGATCACTTTACCCTGAGAGAAGTTTCTTTGGTTTCGAACCTTGGGTTCAATTTGCTCTCCGTTTCGCAACTTCTTGATGAGGGGTTTGAAGTTCACTTCAAGGAGGGTTGTTCTCGTGTTTTGGATTCCAGAGTAGATTTGGTTTGCCAGATTTTACCTCGCGATCGGGTTTTCTTGGCTGACTTCTCTGGAACTTCTCTCGGCCCTTCTCGTTGCTTGTTGGCTGGTCCTTCTTCCGATCTATGGAAGTGGCATAGGAGACTTGGACATTTGAGCTTCGATTTGTTATCGAGACTTAGCTCACTTGGCCTAATCCGAGGATTGCCCAAATTGAAGTTTGAAAAGGACCTTGTTTGCCATCCGTGTCGCCACGGGAAGATGATTGTCGCTTCTTATCCACCTGTTAATCAGGTGATGAGCGCTCACCCTGGAGAGTTGCTACACATGGACACAGTAGGTCCTTCTCGGGTGATGTCAGTTGGTGAGAAGTGGTACGTTCTTGTGATCGTGGATGATTTTTCTCGCTATTCTTGGGTCTTTTTCATGAGAACCATGGATGAGGCTTTCGAATTTGTTCGAGACTTGATCTTGAGGTTGAAAAATGAGCTACCCCAGGCCATGCGAGCGATTCACAGTGATAATGGCACAGAATTCAAAAACGCTCGTTTTGACACCTTTTGCAGTGATCAAGGGCTCGAACACCAGTATTCTTCTCCTTACACTCCACAACAGAATGGAGTTGTAGAATGGAAGAATCGGACGCTAGTTGAGATTGCGAGGACGATGCTCGATGAGCATAGGACTCCTCGAAAGTACTGGGCTGAGGCAGTCAATACCGCTTGTTATGTATCCAACCGCATTTTCTTGCGTGCTTTCATGCACATGACTTCTTATGAGTTGCGATTTGGACGCCAGCCCCGTGTTGACCATCTCAGAGTTTTCGGTTGCCGGTGCTTTGTGCTGAAAGAAGGAAATCTTGATAAGTTTGAGTCTCGCTCGTCTGACGGCATTTTTCTTGGTTATGCATCTCATTCCAGAGCATACTGTGTGTTGCTTATTGATTCCAACATCGTCAGAGAGACTTGTGAAGTCACTTTCGACGAGACTGCACCGTGCAATGCTTCTGTCTTTGAAGTTGCAGGAGAGGATGAGCTCGGCACCTCCATCTTTGAAATTGAGGAGGAAAAAGCTGCGGAGGGTGATGCTGAGGCTACCACGCATGCTGTGGACCTAGTCGCCTCCGCCACGAGCTCGGACGATGATGACGGCCCCGATCCTACTACGTCTACTTCTCGGGGGCCAGTTGAGCAGGTGACTCAGCCTTCACCAGCTGCACCTGAGGAGGCACCAGCCTCGGTTGAGGAGGAGGCGACTTCGACAAGGGAAGCACCGTGACACATTCAGCGTCGTCACCCACCTCAACAGATGCTAGGTGATCTCAATGAGCGAGTCACACGGTCCAAGGTAACAAGTATCGCTGTCTTTGCTCATTCAGCGTTTGTTGCCTCTTTTGAGCCCAAAGATATTGGACACGCTCTTTCTGATTCTAATTGGGTCAATGCCATGCATGAGGAACTCAAAATTTTTGAAAGAAACCAAGTTTGGGTTTTAGTCGAGCCTCCATCTGCTTGTAATCCCATCGGAACGAAGTGGGTTTTCAAAAACAAGTAGGGTGAGGATGAGTTGGTTGTTCGAAACAAGGCTCGTCTTGTTGCCCAGGGGTTTTGCCAAAAAGAAGGGATTGATTTTGAGGAAACTTTTGCACCTGTTGCTCGTTTGGAAGCAATTCGAATTTTTCTTGCATTTACTGCTTCCGAGGGTTTTAAAGTTTTAAAAATGGATGTGAAATCTTTCTTCTTGAATGGTTTTATCGAAGAAGAGATTTATGTGAAACAACCCCCTGGTTTCGAAAATCCCAAGTTTCCAAACCATGTTTATAAACTTCAGAAAGCACTTTATGGTTTGAAACAGGCACATAGAGCTTGGTATGATAGACTGAAAACATTTTTGCTGGCTCAGGGTTTTAAAATGGGATGTGTGGATAAAACTTTGTTCCTCATGCGGTCTGGCACTGATTTTCTATTAGTTCAGATATACGTGGATGATATTATCTTTGGTGGCTCTTCTCACGCTCTTGTCTCCAAGTTTTCTGAGCAGATGTCTAGGGAGTTCTAGATGAGTATGATGGGTGAGCTGCAGTTCTTCCTCGGGCTGCAGATCAAGCAAACTCCTCAGGGCACGTTCGTCCATCAAGCTAAGTACACCAGGGACTTGCTGCGGAAGTTCACCATGAGTGACTTACCACCTCAGCCGACTCCGATCAGCACTTCGACGGCACTTGATGAGGACTTGGATGGCGAAGCGGTGGACCAGACGGAATATAGGAGCATGATCGGCTCTCTTCTGTACCTGACGGCGACACGGCCGGACATTCAGTTCGGCGTTGGCCTCTGTGCGCGGTATTAGGCTTTGCCGCGTACCTCCCACAGGCAGGTGGTGAAATGCATCTTCATGTATCTGAAATTCACCCTTGAGTTTGGTCTCTAGTACTCTGCGGATTCTTCTCTGGTTTTGGTGGGCTTTTCTGATGCCGATTTCGGTGGTTGTCGGTTGGAACGCAAGTCGACATCCGGCACTTGTCAATTTCTCGGTACATCTTTGGTGTCTTGGTCCTCTCGCAAGCAGGCTAGCGTAGCGCTTTCTTCCACAGAAGCTGAGTATGTTGCCGCTGCTAGCTGTTGCTCCCAGATACTTTGGATGAAGCAAACCTTGCAGGATTATGGACTGAGTTTTGATAGGGTTCCCACCTTTGTAGACAACATGTCCGCTATTAGCATTGTAAAGAACCCTGTCCTACACTCCAGAACTAAACACATAGATATCCGGTTCCACTTCCTGCGAGACAATCATGAGAGAGGCCACATAGACTTGAGCAGGACACCTTTGCTCGCTTGCGAGGGGAGCTTGGGGTTTGTTACCCCGTTTGATCGCTGACTTTTCTTTGGTTAGCTTTGTAGGTCTTGTTTGTTTTTCTCTTCGTTTTCTAGGTTTGGTAGTTGCATTGTGCATATGCATTGTACATTTATGCATTTTGCATTGCTTCACTTGCACTAGCATTCTTGTATACATTGCTATGATCTTCTAGTGCTTGCTAGTGTGAGTTTTTAAATGTGATCATGTATAGCTTGCTCCACTGTGTATATGACATCATCTGAGTTAAGCTATTTTGATTTGAAAATCTGAAAACATGGTCACCCTGTCTTGGCTACTAGCATGTTAGGGTGTGTTGATATGCTTTGCTATCTCATTCATGCTAGTGTACCCTTTTCGTTAAGCAATTCACACTTGACATGATCTAAAATTGATAAATTTGCTTGAATTGTTCTTGAAATGGAATGGAAAGATCCAGGTGGGATTGTTTGTCGCACTGATCGAGCTTTCGGGACGGCTCACTTTGCACTTATGAGAACCCGGGCAAGGCTGTGCATGACTGAAACGAGTGCCTTAAGCTTCTGATTGCCTTTGGCATAGGCTTGGTCTCGTTGCTAAGTAAAGCATGACAAGCTTTCAACCCCTGGCACTAAATTGTTTGATATAATGAGATTGCAAAATCAATGTTTACAACATGCTTTGGATGTTTTTGGCTCACCTGTATGAGTTTAATTAGCACTGTCTTTCATTACCTACTTGCTAGTGCTAGATCAAGGGTGATGCTTTTATTTCTCCTAAACCGAACTTGCCTAGCTCTAGACTGATTTGATATACCCTGTTGAGCTAGATGTAGGTCTTGTTTATGGATGCACACGTGCTTGTGACTAGTTTATTGCTCGTATCATTGTATCCCTGAATGCTTTCACTTACATCTCCTGCATTACATTCATTTCATAGCATATGTTCAGGGGGAGTCTCAGTTTCAGGGGGAGTTTTAGGTCTAAGCTTTGATGTGTGCATGTGCCAACAAAGGGGAGAAGTTAGTGATCGAACAAAACCTTGTTGTGCACAGGGTTTTGAGAGTGCATACATGTGGTGAGAGTTGCATTGGTAATGGGGAAATGCATTTCTGTGGGAGTTTCTGCTTTGTTTAGCTCCTGGTTTTCCCTCCGCTTCTGGAATGACTGTGTCGAGCCCTGCCTCTGTCTTTGAGGAGTCATGCTTGTGTTTGATCGATTGCGTCGAGCCATTGCCCTTGTCTTAGGGAATCGATCTTCGCTTGGTCAAGTGACTTGTTCTTGCTTCTTTCGAGCTTTTGTCACTTGTTCAAGTTGTCTCTTTCTTCTTTGTTCTTCTCGGTTTTTGCTTTTTTCTTGGTTCGCTTTGTGCTGTGTAGACAATGCACTCATCAAGGGGGAGATTGAGGAATGTGGAGTACTCTATCCTGTTTGTGATGAGTGAATTGTCAACCGTGCGGTGTGATCGAGCGCTTGGTCTTTGGATTGCAGGTACACGGGCGTCGAGTGTCGACAGAGAGTTGCCGTGGAGAAGCTCGGGCCGGGCGGCAGCTATGGCGTCCACTCCTGGATCGAGGATGCAAGCGACGACGGAAGGCGGATTTCTTGGTTTGCGCCACAAAACCAAGCAGGCGGACGACGGTAGAAGATGCCAAGTCGTGGAGGCACGGGCGTCGGTCTCGGGACTGACGGAGGCGACGGGCGTCGACGGCGTCTAGGGCCTCGCTGCGGGCGAGGAGGTGACGGGCGTCGGGCGGCATCTAGGGCCGTCAGAAAGCCGAGGCGGGAACGGCGTCTAGGGCCACGGCGTGGAGGCGGGAATCTTCCCACACGTGGAGTTTTGGCGGTTTTCTCAAAACCGGCCACCTACCCGGGTTTCGCGGACCCTCCAAAACCGCGGACCGGAGCTTCATCCACACGGCGGCATCGCGGAGAAGACTTCGATTCGAAGAAAGAACCTCGACCGTCGGATGAGTCCTTGTATCTTTTTCCGGTTTTGCCCCTATGGGCTTTCTAGTGTTTAATTGAGTCTAGGGGTAGTTTAGTCTTTTGGGGTTGAGAGTTGTTGGGGTTAAAAACCCCCTCACCCCCTCTCCCTCTCTCTCTCTCTCTTTTCTCGAGTAGCCGAACGAGCGCCCCCTGCCCAGGCACCCTCCTCTTCTCCTCCCTGTCCTTCTCATCTCCTCTTAAGAGTTAGGGATTTTAGCCATGGATTTGTGAAGACTTTGTATGTGAATTGATCGGGAAAGGAGGCCCATCCCTCCTTGTGCCCTCCGGGGTTTTGGTTTCAATTCATTTTCGTTCATCTTGTGGTTCGTTTGGTTGAAATTTGATTTTCTTTTGTCAATTCTTGAACTCAAGATGACGGGTTGTTTCTTGACGATTTTGTGACTCCTTGGGGTGTTCCTAATCCATCTTGCCTAGCCCTAAAACCCTCGGAATCACGAGTCTCCTCGAATCGAAGTTTTCGCGTTCTAGAGAAAACCCCGGTCTTGCTCGGGAACTCCTCGATTCCTCCCAAACCATGGAGTGATTCGTCAATTCCTTCCGTGGATATGTTCAAAAGTCCTTTGTAATCGTGTCTGCAAAGTTTGGCGAGGTTTGGATATGATTTGGTCCTTCGATCGTTGAGTTTGTCAAGAAACGCAGGCTGGAGAAACCTCTTTGGTCTCTGACTTTCCTAGCACCGGTTGAACCGACGCTTTGAAGGTGTTGGCATCGGATCAACCGATGAGTAGGTTTCTCTGAGATTAGGGTTTTCTGGTGTTCTTCAGTTGCACCGGTGCTTTAGCTATCACGAGCATCGGTTCAACCGGTGTTACTGCTGGAAGTGCAGTTTTGCCCGTTCAACCGGCGTACAGACTTTACTAGACGTCGGTTTAACCGGTGATCGCTTCTGTGTCTGGACTGTTTTTGCACATCGGTTAAACCGACGAGGTGTCCTCTGTGCACGTCGATTTAACCGGTACCCACTGGTCAGTTTGAGCTCTCTCTGGACAACTGCACCGACGTTTTAAGTCGATTTCGTCGGATCAACCGGTGCTTGATTCCTACTGCTGCCGGCTCTGTGACACCGGTTAGACCGACGGGAGCATTTCTATATGCGTCGGTTCAACCGGTGTTCATATACTGTGCCTGTTTCGCGCTGCTTTTTGTGTTAGCTTCGGCGTTTGTTTGTTCTCTCTTACTCCTAGGGCTTTCTTGTGTTGGTGTAGCTTCTCTATAGCTACTCCACGCTGTACCTAGGACTCTAGGGTTGGGCGTGCACGTTGGGACAAAGCCGAAGCTTCTGTTTGCAAGACAAGAATTTTTAATCGGCTCTCATTCACCCCCCTCTGGTCGCCTTTTCAGTCCCTCAGATCCTAGGTGGCTTCACCTGTAGGGTTCAAAAGGAGCATCTAATTAGTAATAGTAAGATTGGTAGTATCGTTCAGTAACTGATTATAGTTTGATTTCGAGATCTCCAACTAATTAGTAATTAAATTCCATCGAACAGATGATGGCTCTGATTCCGACGATCTTATTTGATACCCCTCGCCTCCCATGCGCTTCTAGTAGCTCACCTCCATCGTGTGTTGGTGCTAATAAGATTCTTCTCCCTGTGAAAGTCAGCTCGTTAATTTTCGTACTGTTGTTGTTGTTGTTTTGGTGTGGGAGGGACTTGTTTCATACTATCTTCCACAGGACCACACTGCAGTCGGCACATGCGTCAGAACTCGACTGTAGTTTAGACTACAGAAAACTTAGCTACATGAAGGACGACTCTGATTTCTGTACACGCGCACGCGGGCACGTGTGGGCCGTGGCCGCATGCCCCGATGTCATCTCGCAGTACTCAGAGAATTCTTGGGGGGGTTGGGATGGCTACATATGCATGATGATCAGGTAGTTTAACTCATGTGCCCAGTGACTTGCAAGTTGATTGTGGACGGCCGGAGCAGCTGACTTTTGGCATGGCGCACTCTCATTGCAAATATATTACGACCAGACTTTTGCGAAACAGTCTATTATTTAATTTGTGTCTCTTGGGAAGTTTCCTGTAGTGTTTAATTCGTATTTTGTGCCTTTATAATCTTTTGATCAGAAGGGAGTCAGAAATTAAGACAAAAGCTGTGATATATATACTTCAAACTACACATTGCCCTCTCAGTGATCAAGAGGAGGAGACAATTCATGACGACCTTCTATCCGCATGTGTTTTCTTCCATCAGTTTTGGCATCTTTTTGCTGCGCCGTTTTGGGCTCCCGGGGTTCACATCTCAAGCAAACAAGGCTGGTTTCTTTGAATGGTGGGAGCAAGCTTGTGATTTGGTCGGAAAAGCAGTTCAACGGGTTTTTTACACTATGATCGTGTTAGGGGCCTGAATTCTGTGGAAAATAAGGAATGACTTAGTGTTTGATGGGGGCCTCACCAAGGATATAAGTATATATTGGTCAGGCATTTCCCATGGTATAAGAAGAGGATGATCTCTAGATGCTCGCAGGTGCCAAAGGGCTAGGAGTTATGCATGGTCGCTGTTAGACCTTTAGGTGAAACAGTATCCTGATCTAGTATAAGGTCTAGGGTCGTCTCTCCTAGTTCATGGACACGTTTTTTATTTAAAAACCAAGGGTGTGTGTTGTATGACTATTTTAGTCTCGTTTTCTCTCTCAATACAATGATTCATGTCTATCGTGCGCATTATTCCAGAAAAGAAAGCTTTTAAGTGAACCTGTGATATATACGTTCAGCCATCTACCATTAACTGTAGTGAATAAAACACGCTCAGTGCGGTGCTGCTGAAATTATACAGAAGAACCCATAAAAAATTATACAGAAGAAATTTACCTAGCGTAAAGCTGGAGTTAAGTCTGAAATTCGAAGAAAGGGCTCAGGGCAGAAATGCATATGGAACAACATCACGCATTCACCTAGCGTAAAGGCAAACGCCAAGAGTATAGCGTAATATCTGCAGTGAGAAAAAGAACAAGAGCTTATTACACCAACAGAACTTGCTCTGATCTATAAATTTATCACCCTACAATCCAATTCAACAGCCAGAGCTTATTATTACATCAGAGTTGAGCAGATGGCATCGGCTCAAATCAAGCGGCGGACATACATAAAATGAACCACAACAATGGAACAGCAAACACGACGACGACGACGACAACGTACGAGAGCAGTGGCGGCGAAGGAACAAACAACTTGAGTAGGACACACTTGACTAGGGAAAAGAAATTAGCGAACGACACCTTCTGCCCCCAGATCTCTTGTGGCATCAGGGTTTCTGCCCTGCGCTTCAGTACGATCCCCGGATGCCAGCAATCAATTGCTGAACCGCAAGAACAACATCCTGGTCATTGCTCAGCAGAGTCTGAAGACCGGGCGCGCATGCGTCCACCAGGCTCACGGCGTTCCCCAGGTTCCCAAGATCGGCGATAAGAGCTACTGGCTGCACAGAGGCTGGAAGAGAAGCCGCACATGACTTTAGCTTGTCCGTCAGTACGCCGATCGCGCCCACCAAACCGGCTTGAAGATCCTTGAAACAGCCCCCAACTGGTAGCGCGTTCTGAATCTGCGCCAGAACTGTTTCTAGCTCCGTCGCAAGCTGGATCAGCAGGTCCTCAACAACAGGCACTATTTCCGGCTGCACCTGCACAACCAGAAGAAGACTGACCACATCAGTTTGCAGCTGAGCCTGCGCTTGGGCACAACTGTCCGCAACTTGTTGCAGCTGGCCAAGCAAATCGGCCGGCAGAAGAACTGCTCCCAACAGGCTCTTCACTTCGTCGCTAAGTTTCTGAACACCAGAGACAAGTGCTTGCAACTGGCCCGTCAGTTGGCCGACTGTCACGCTGACAGAAATCTGCTGCAGACGGCGAGCATTGGCGGCAACAGGAACGGCGGAGGCCAGGCACCAGCCGGTGACGATCAGGGCGAGGAAGACGGTAGCGGAGATCGTCCGGCTTGACGCCACGGACGCCATTGGGGTGTCCCTAGAGCTACCCTCTTCCTTCCACTCTATCACCGTATGGATGCAGGAGCTACAAGTTTTTGTGAGTCTGTTTGAGAGCAAGCAGCAATTTATAGAAGCTGGGAGCTGCCTCTGTGACCAACTGTCGAGTCGCTACTCGCTACTCGCTACTCGCTAGGCCATGCATGTGTGGCACTTTGTCTCTCTAACAAGGCTTGGAGTATTTTTTTTGGAGGATTTACAGTGCAGAGTTCCCAAAAAACAGCATAGAGATTGGGAAGCTCGAACTCATAGGTCAAGATCTGAACTAGTATGATTTACAATGACTTACGGATTTTTTTTGAGGGAAGACTTACGGATTTTATAAAAGCAATTATGAAAGCTGACCATTTAAAACATTATTGGGTAATAATACCCTAGGCCACATATGAAAACCTTAGCTTATTATTTGCCAAAAAAAAAGAAATTCCTTGCAATGATGCTGGAGCGAAAGTTGACCATACTCTTTCTAGGTATGGTATCAGGCATATGCTTTGCTTCATAAATCATGCATGGCTCACACACAGATAGGAGAAGCCAAAAAAAGTAGCAGGAAAGACAGGTGGTGGGTTGTGATGCTGTAAAAAAGGAATTATTTAGAAGTCGAAAAATATAAAGATCCAGGATAGTATATATTATATTAATATTTATAGAATTTTATATGATAAAAGGCTAAGGCCACTGAGAAACCTTTTTGTTCTGGACATGCATATCTCGCTGGGATTATTCAGTATGTGGATTCTTATACAATTCACTATGACCAACACAGCTATCGTAGTATCCATATATAGCTAATACATAATAGATAAGGGAAATCAACAAAGTAGCTTGCATTAATTTTTATAAGCCGCTTCTCACCTTTTGGCCTTCTCAGTTGAATTCCTTTTTACTTGAGAAAAAAATGAAGTGTGCATGATGATAAAAGGACAGATAACTATACCGTCAATTGAAGGCCGGAAAAATGTATCTCTCCGGTTAATCCAACGATTGAAGTTAGAAAAATGTAATAATTGAAGGCTGCCTATGCTAAACTGTAGAGGTCTGAAAATTACATTATCTAAAAAAAACTGTACCCCAAATTTAAGGTGGCATCTGATTATAGTCAGAGGTACTCAAGTTTGAGGGGCAGAAGATACCATTGGCAAATAGACAAACAATTACTAGTATTTGGGGACTGATGACAGCTTCATTCCGAGATCTCCAACTAATTAGTAGTTAATTTTCATCCAGCAGGTGACAGCTCTGCTTCCGATCTTCTTTGATACCTCTCGCATCCCATGCGCTTCTAGCAGCTTAGATGGCGTGCTTAGATTCCTGACCATTTGTATGCTAGGTGTGAAGTCAACTAGTTTAATTTCAGACCTTTCATTTGCTGGGAGGGACTAGGTTCATATCTTCAACAATGCAGATAGCAAATAAAGTAGATGTCATACGGGACACGGACTTTACATGAAAATTCTCATTAAAAAATCTAACTTTTCAAAACAATCAATAGGTTCATACCCGTATGTTGCTATGGGCCTAAAAAATCTAATGTAGCACAAAATTAGATATCCCGAAATATGGAAAATTATGTAACCATATTGTATCGAGCAAAAGTATTCAAATGTATGATAAAAGGAGATAATCAACCCAAAAAGTCTAGATACAAACGCAACATATTTTATTTCTTTTCATGTGATGCGCCTAGAATAGTGTTTGACGTCAGGAGGATGTAATTTCCGGTATGCATTTTGTGACGGCTACATTATTTGATATGAGAACTTTGTAATGGGCACGACAATAATTATTATACTACAAATATAAATGTAGTTTTGGGTATCGAGTCGTAGCTCAGTTGATGAGCACTCCAGGTGCGGAGGCAACCGATCACACGTTCGAGTTCTGATCGATGCGTGATTTCCCACCAGGTGCTAAGGCGTGCGTGTGGTGTGAGTGCCTCAGTATGGCATGTTCTGAGACTACTCGAATAGCCTCGTCTGCACTGAGTCTGGTCAGCGTGGATACCTAACCTTGTACATGACATGCCATTGCTGCTGCCTACTTTCCAAAAAAAAAAAGGGACAGCCGCATACACCAACCCACGGGATGCTTGATGACTGTGTGCAGGTGATGGGTGCAGCGTGATGTTTGGCTCCTAGACATCCGATGTTCTGATATTGAGCCGTTTGACACAAACCTTCAGAAATTTCCTTTCTTTGCAATTCCTCTATCTTCATCCGATAAGCTTCACGCTGCTTTGTTCCTTTCGATCCTTCTATCATAGGGCTTCAGAATAGCCAGAATTCTATCACTCCCCCGATAAGCCACTTGGTATCATCAAAAAGATGGAAACCTGCAAAACACGTGAACAATCAGCAAAATCAAAACCGTAAACCATAGCGAATTGTAAATTAAATGACATGGCAACCCATAACCATTGGCTATTCAGGCATGGTACCTGTATGGTAGTAACATTGACGCCGGCTGCATTAGCATTAGAACCACGCTAATACTAAAATCTAACTCCTGTATACTACCATCTACAGAGAATTTAGACAGTTAAACAGTTTTCAGCACATTATAATTGATTTTCAGATGTGATGGACAAGATCACTCCAACTAGGACAAATCTAGGTCACTTTCATTGTTATCTGCATCACACTTTCTTCCTTTTGTAAAGAGCGTCCTCAACAATAACCTCTACTTTCTGGTGCTCTATTTTTGTATTCAACTCCAGCAATAGCCTCTATATTTCTGCCCCCTACTTTTAATATGATAGGTGAGACCCGCGTATCAGTGCCTAACTTTTTTCTCCTTCTATGACACGTGGGATCCTCCTCTCTCTATCATCTCTTTTTTTTTGCCTCCTGTCCCGATCTAGAACGGTGGAGGTTCGACTGGGGCTGTGAGCTCTCGGAAGAGGCGGTGGAAGTCCCGACGGGGGATGGTGCAGCTCCGGGCCCTGGCCCCCGTGCTCCTTGAACCCTTCGCCCAACAAGTCACGCACCCATTGAGCTCAAGCGAGCCCTGCAGCAGCGTCGTCATGTAGCCATGGAGGATTGGAGGGGTCGGACCTAGGGATGAAAATGGATTGGATACAGACGGATATCATATTTATTTTTATATTTGTGTTCGAATATGGAATCAGATACAGATAGTGTTAATTTTTGTCGGATAAGATTGTAATGGATATCGACATCATAAAAATGTAAGTTTTGAGCATTTGGATACGGATCGGTTACAGAAATTGGATACTCAAAATCGGATACGGACGGATAAAAATCCTTCCAGACTGGATTGAATTCGAATACGGTCGGGAAATATCCGTACTATTTACATCCCTAGTCGAACCTACTATGCTAGCCTTGATTCTTCGGGCCTGATTGGGAGGACTTCTCGAGTGGCTCCAAAACCGGCTTCTCAAGGAGCTCTACCAAACGATGCTTCCAGCCCGGCTTCGACTCCGGCTCTAGTGATAAAGCCCCAAAAAACCTGGTGACTGGAGTGACAGGAGAGCGTGTAGCCACAAAATTGCAGCTTCGGCGCAGGCTCCATCTCTTGTGCCATCTTTGCCCTCCGCTCGTGCACTGCGCGCCTCCTCGCGGACTCTCTCTGCGCACGCTACCGGGCGGCGCCGGAAGCCCGTGCCGCGACGGGGCGCGGTGGGGTCCGGGCGGCGCCATGAGCCCGTCCTAAGGCCGGGCATGGCAGGGTCCGGGCGGCGACAGGAGCCTCAGCCCGCGCGTCGGAGCGAGATGTAGGGAGGAAGGAGGAAGAAGAATGGATAAGGAGAGTGTGGCAGAACCGCCAAAATTAATCCAGTTAAAGTGCCCTAACCATCATCTACACGCACTTCAACGGAGTAATCTGACAATCTGTCGGGTAAAATCCCGATAACACCACTGTATTTCGGATCGAAACAACATACCTCACTCGAAGGTGAGCCCAGAGATTACAATAAACATAAATTTTACAACACAAACTTCAAAAGTAAGTGTTATTATAAACTGAGTTTGAGGATTCAAATAGGGTACCTCAGAAAATTGAAAGTAGATGAGTTCTTCAGAGTTTATAATAGCAGAAAGAAAACGATAACTAATGGCGATACATGACATCATGATGAAGCCCGTACATGATGTCAATCTCACCAAGTATTCCAAAAGTTACTTGAAAACAAAGATACAAGCAAGACTGAGTATACTAATACTCAGCAAGACTGACCCATCTAAAGGTATAACATAGCCCTTTAGCTAGACATGCAGGGTTTGCGAAGGTTCTGGAGTTTCTTTTGCTGAAAAGCAATAAAGAGTAGATCCTTAATTTTAAGTTTTAGCTTTCAGATTCTAATTTATTTCATTAATCATTCTATGTTTGCACCTATCTATACAAGCATGATAGAGAAATTATTTGCATCCAACAAGATTGAGTTTCACCTTTGTTTTACTTCTCACTCTTTGTGGCAAAGAGATTAAGCAGTCTCAATATCCGTGAGAGGCGGAACAGTTCGAACCGAATTTCAATCCTTGCAAGGTAAAACCTAACACACACGCTTGGAGCACTGTTGAGTCACTCTCAAGTAACTGTTTCCTTCTCATCCCGGTTCATGGATCAGGGCCACTCTCCCCGAGTACAGAGAACTGCCCTTCTCTGCACTCTAGTTGTACGACTATAGGGCACCAGCCTCGTCCCTCATAGCCGTGATCGATTGCGCAACCTATCTTTCAACATAATTTTAATTCCCTATCTCTAAGAGAGAGTGGGAGGTATGTCCATTTGCCGGGCCGAGGAGTTACTAGGCTTGCCGGTACCATATTTACGGCATGTGGCTAGTACTTTCAAACACTTAATCAACACTACCACACACTGCGGCCTTATCAAATTTTATCAACACAGATGGATTACCACCATAAAACTAGTTGAAACTAGTAACCCAATCCGTCCATGGTCCTTATAGTGATTGCAGAAGGTAAACAATCAACTCCTATAAAGCTCGCGAGTGAGAGGCAATCACTCGACTTTTACCGGTTCTATTAGCCTAGCAGCTATTCGAACTCAGATTCTAGTGTTCAATCAATAGGAATATAGAATTATGCATCTAAGGTTTTCATTCCACTCCTAATAACTTAAATGCACAAGTAAAGAAATTGCATAATTTAAAATACTGGGATTATGTACCAGGGCTTGCCTTTAGTAGAGTCTATAGAGTCAGTAAGTGTTAGCTCTTCCGAATCTGGGTTCGGGACTTCAGTTAGTTCCGCGATGTTGATTGGACTTTACGCAGTTCACTCTTGGACTCCGGTTTCACGTTCAGGTCTTCGTTATCTTCCGTAATGTTGACTTGGACTTCAGAAGTATCCTCGTCTGGTTTCTGGAATAGTTCGTACGTTCCGTCGACTAGCGATATCGTTTCTATATGCAATGCAGTACTCGAAATTAGTGAAGTGCTTAAGTATAGCTTTCCTTCACTAAAGAGTTGAAAACCAATAAAGTAAACATTTAAGACCAAGCTTAAAAGTGTTACTTTACTGGGCAATCGTTTATAGAGTAAAAGCAAACATAAGGAACTTAATAAAATAATATGGTTGGCTACTCTAAGCAACATAAAGAGGTTTTATTCAAAACGAGAGTTTGAATTCAAAAGAAGTCAAACAAACAACGTAGATCTTAAAGCAAACATGGCATGACCCTGCATACAAACATTTTAACCTAAACTTGGCAAACATTGGTGGAGTAGCATTTCATAAAAATTAATAAACTAAAGCAACATGATTATGATCACATGGCAACCAGGATAGGGTTTATGTCCATCGAAGTTATGGTTCAAGAACAAATAACAAGCCCCGAACTAAGAACATGTTCTGATCCTATAAAATTATCCTAAACAGAACAACTCTATCTAGCAAATCAAGTCCATTCATGTAGCATATAAATCAGGAATTAAAACTAGAGCCCAAGGTTAAATAAAAACCTTAATCTAGACATTGCAAAAATTATCCCAAAAAATTAACATAAACTATTTATGCTCATGGTAAAAAGATGACTTTAAGTAATTAACAAAAGCATGCTTTAAATAAATAAAAGGGTGCATAAGCTAGAAATAAACAAACACATGAAATAACAAGCAAAATTCGAGCATTTGCGCGATAATTTTTACACAAGACTATACATGGTAAGATGATGCTAGGTTCCAAAAATCAAGCATAACAAAGTTATGGTTAAAAAGATATAAATAAATTACTCATTTGCAAATAATTAAACTAGAGCACACAATATAAAGTTTTATACAAACTTTAGTAAGCAAAGTTGTAGAGCTAGTTGAGAGGAACACAACAAAATTAATTTGGTATTTTTCTAATTTTTTTTAATAATTACTAGGATTTTTCAAAGTTCACAGCATAAAATAGAGAAAAGGTTTTAATCTTTTGCAGAAAAGACCTTAAGAAGATTTTAGTCCTTGCAATTGGGTCCCTGCGCCATGGTTGACCTTGGGGAGTTCTGCTCCGGCCGGATTCCGGCGTCTAGGGTGGTCGGTGTAGAGTGGAGGGGCTAGGGGGGCCTCAGGGACTCGAGCCGCACCTGTAGAGGGTTTGGTGGGGCTCGGGGTGGCCTGTGGTGGGCTGCCCACGGAGCATGGCCGCCGCCGGCGATGGTCGCTCGGCGCGGCGGCGTTCCGGTGAGGCAATGAAAGGAGGGTCGGGCTGGGAAGCCTCAGTAGGGCGAGGACAAGCTGATGGAATACTTGATTTGGGCAGGGCTGGGGTGGAGAAGGGGTTCCATGTGCGGGCCGGCGAGTGGCGGCGGGAATGGTGGTCGACGTCGGTGTACCTGGAACAGGGAGGGTATTGCCCCTTTTATAGGCACGAGGGAGGGAGAGGAGAAGGAATGAGTGAGTAAAGGAGAGGATTAGCTCGCCGAGATCATCCCGGGGCGGTCGGTGGATTTTCCAGCGGCGGGCCGGCGAGCTGGCGCGAGCGGCGGCGTGGCGCGCATGCGGAAAGCCGGGCAGAGGCGGTTCGAGGGCGGCGGGGCTTTGGGTTTGACGCGTGGAGGCGGCGTAGATCAGCAGGCGGGCGGGGGAAACGGTGGCGGGGCAAAAACCACGGCAGACGGCGGCGGGGCGGCGCCCCTGTTTCGACAGTCAAAGGAAGAAGGAACTGTGGGCAGGGGCGGTTTTGTAATTTTCCAAACTTCCAGGGGTTAAATTGAAAAATAAAATTTCCCGTTGATCTAGGACTCAAATGAAAAAGTTTCCAAAATGAAAATTGTTTAGTTTTTCAAGACCTATAGCTTTCATGTTGTGCAAATTTTCACTAGATCAAAGGATTTTAAAATATTTTCAATTCCGTCAAATCTTTTAAAATTTAAAAGAACACACTTTATTTTTAAATATACATTTTAACCCCTCATAAATTTTGAAATTTTGCCTTTTGCAAAACTATTTTGTAAAAAGGTGTCTAAGGTTGTTAGCCCGAGTGGTGCGAAGCAACCGGCGGCACTCCACAGGGGGGGTTCGAACCCCCACCGGGGCGAATTTCCCCGCCTGTGGGGCAAAAAAACCCCTCGTTGTGCTCCTGATAGCTTGGGCTGTGTAGTCAGCCTGGCCCGGCCTGTCGTCACGGTTTCCCTGCCCAGTGGGTAACGGTTCCGGCCCGGGTAACGGTTCCAGGAAATGGCACCAGACCGAAGGTCAGAAATAGCCGGGGTTCGGGGGGTTTCTCGGCCTGCATTAGAAGGCCTCCTTCTTATAAGAATGCTCGGGGGGCTGCTAGCCCCTCGCAGGTCGAGTTTTTTTATTTTGTAAAAAGGACTTTGCATTTTTCCAAAATAACAAAAATACCCTTGCTCTGGAAATCATAGTTTAAATTTTTAAATCAACACACACAAAAATTTGACCCCTAAAACCTGGATTGTCACAGAGAGATGATTAGTAAGGGTAGAGGAAAATAGAAGCAAAGAAATAAGGAGAGAAAGATAAGGGTAAAATGGTTATTTGATCTTTTCTTGCTATATTAATAACTAGTGGAGCTGTTTTGCCAAACGTTTTCTAAAAATGGCTTCAGCTCCACCAGACAAACCGCTTTGCTAGAGGAGGCAGAGCCGGAGCTGTTTTTTAAGGAGCCGAAGCCTTGCCAAACAGGACCACTTCATGCCACTTCATGCTGAGGGGTGCGTGCTCCTGGTGCCATCAACGTCCTCCTGCGTGCCTCCATCACTGCGAATCAAGGTGGAGAAAGTGGTGGGGCTCGGCGAGCTTGTAGTGACGATAAAGCACGCAAGATCCACCATGAGGAGGCCGGGACTAGGGGGGAGGCGAATCGGCGGCACGCAATGGACTAGGATGACCGGAGGAGGTGGTGGGGCTCAGGCACTGAGCTCAATAGGGGAGAGAAACAGGCGCGGGAGGGGAAACGAACTGAACGAAAAAGTAGGGCCTTCCATCCCCATAGCCCGTGGAGAAGGAACCGGGAGGGGGGATTTTGTGTGGGAGTGGGTGTGAGGGGTGTGTGTGTGCGTCGGTGGGGTGGGGGGGTTCCGTGTACTGTAGCACATGGGGGCTGGCCGCGATGCCGTCGTAGAAGCCGCCTCGCTGCTGCCCCCCATCTTTCACCATGGCTCTGGCGCCACCCCCAGTGCCTCCGCCACCGCCCTCCACCCACCGCCCTCCACTGCCGCCGCCACTAACTAAGCTCGCCGCCCCGTCGTGTTGGACACTGCCCACCAGATGTGTGTGTGGGGGAGGGGGAAGTGTACTCTAGTGCGCGGGGCTGGCCCAGATGCCATCATAGAAGTTGCCTCGCTGCTGCTCCCCGCCTTCCCCCGCAGCTCTGGCGCTGCCCCTAGTGCCTCCGCCACAGCCTTCCTCTATCGCCGCCACTAACCGAGCTCGTCGCCCCGCCGCCACCGGCCAACCGCCCACCAGATGTCCCGCCTCGCTTGGCGGCGGCACTCTCATGCCGCCACGCCGTCCGCCGCCCCGTAAGACCGCTGGCCATGGAAGCCCTGACAATCCGGAACTCTAAAGGTACTGCCACCTCGACCCCCACCCCGGCTGCAGGCAACCTCACCAGCGGTGGACAATCTGGCGTTATTGTCCCATCGCAGCTCCCTTATGCTCTGGACGATATTTGCAAATGTTGCGGCTCGGGTCGCTTGGTAGTCGCCTTTCCCTGCATGCTAGCACCTTCAAAAATTTTCTAGGTCCATGACATGGTGAATGTTACGGGGCCGATGCTCTCTAGAACAGCCCAGCCGAATTTCGAAAAAAAAAAGATAGTAAGCCCATCTCCCCTCCCTCCCCACTAGAGCCCACACGGGACCAAGCCTGCCCAGTGCCCACTGCCCACTGCCCACCGCCCGAGTTGACTCAGTTGGAGAGGTCGCTCAGCACCCACTCGCCCAGGAATGGACGGCGGACCCTGCCGGCACCGCCCGGCGGCCAGCCTGCCGCGGATGAGGGACTAGCTGACGACAGCGGACAGAAGCGCACCGCAAGTAAGCCCACTGCGGCTCCGGCGCTCCGCTCGGCGGTGCCGGCTCCGCCCAGGCCGGCCGGGCGCATGGCGAGTCGGCACCAGGCCGCCAGCGCCACCTGCCTCCACGGCGCTCGGCGCGGCGGGGCCGCGCCAACGTACCAGGACCGCGCACGGCGCACGTCCCAGCGCCCAGGGCTGCGTGGACAGCGGGCGGCAGCACTACATGTCTGCAGACTGCAGTAGACCGTGGGTACTACCAAGGTGCGAAATTTTTCATGTTTTGTGAATAAATCTTTGCGATTGGTGAATACTTGTGAATTTATGATGAATTGACAACAATGCAGTAAGAAAAATGTTTGTGATAAATTGATACTGAATTTGTGCGAATTTTTTTTTATCAAGCGTACCTGTATTTAGAGATAAGGAAAATGTACACATACAAGCTCACCATACAGGAAACGGAGGACAGCTGCCCCACCCTACTAACAGAAAGGCCCACTAGAAAAACAAAAATTACAACAAGATCCCTGGACCCTTTCCAGGCGGAAGAAGGAAACCCCACCGCCGCCGGCGGACCACGCCGGCGCCGTTCGTTGCCGCCAACCCCGAGACCTAAGGGAACTCCATCGCACACAAGCTTTGACAAACCGCAGAAGACACTCGCCAGCATGGACGAGCAGAAGCCAACACTGATCGTCCATCGGTCGGGGACACACCCCGAGCACCCTCGGCTATGGATCCAAGCTCGCCGGTGACGACGATCGCCACCACGGAACGCTCGAGCTCGATCCATCCTCCTGACATCCGCAGCACCCGCAGCATCCACCGCACCTTGAAAACACGAGATCGACTCCAGCCGCCACCACCGAGGATGACGCGCCGCCGCCGACCGACCCCTGTACAAATCTCCCATAGAGGGAGACCTACCTCCACAGGCTCGCCGTCGGCGCCGGAGTAGAGCACCAACGGGGCGAGGACGAACCGGGGAGGACCTTATTCCACGAAAGCGCCGCCGCCGCCGTCGCCTCGACCACGCCGCCAAGACACAAACCCTAGACCTACTAGGACGACCCCCAACCAGCGGGAGAGCAGCGGTCTCCACCGCCTCGCGAAGCCCAGAGGGCCATCGAAGGCGAGAGAGACCACCGGCCCCGCCGGCGAAGATCCGAACGCCCACTGTCGCCTCTCTCAAGAGTTAGAGACGCTTCGAGGGGAAAGAAGACGAGGACCCGAGGGGTACATTTGTGCAAAATTTTTAAAGAAGAGTGGCAGTGCCACCAGCCACTAACTTTTGATGAGGTATTTCTTCCAAAGAGCTGCTATGTGCTATGGAAGAGTAGAAATGGATTATGTACCGTGAATCTAGACTTTAGGCTGTTATAAAAAAAATTAGCCTTTGAAAATTTTTACTTCCCATACTCCCAATCCTGAGCCCGCGCCTTGTCGGAGATGTTAAGACTTTTGAATGACACAGTGCTCAGATCGAGTGGTATTCCTTTCCCTTTCTTATACATGAGTACAAGATAGCCTAGATCTACTGCAGAGAGAGAGAGAGATGAGAGTACACAGGGAATGAGAGGAGATAGAGACCATCACCACCGCTTGAACTCGATCCGGCCATCTCGGGTTCGGTGATATAGATCTGCGCTAGGGCAGCGGCGAGTGTCGCAGCGGCCTCACGGTCGTGGCGGCGTTGTCGTGGACGGCGGCGCCAACGGCGACGAACCAACAACGACGGTGGTGACGACGATGGCGGCGGTGAGTCTTCCCGTCGCTCCAGCGCCACCACTAGATCGGCTAGGGTTTTGTGAGTGGGGTATGGGCGGCGCGGTCAACCTCTTACCGAGCGCCCGGCCCCCCACTCCTATTTACTATGGCGCAGTGCAACGGGGGCCCACCAGCTAGTGACAGGCTGGGCGCCACCGATCAGGGCGCATGGGGAGTCCGAGTCGGGCTCTGCCGTTGGGCTGAGTCCGGCCCGAGATCAAAATCCAACATTCTCCCCCTTGATCTCTACCTTTCCTTTTAACTTTGCACTTTTCTTTTCAACACTTATACTTTAGTTGTTTCATCGCAGATTAGCGTATAGAGCATGCTTCATCATTACAGTCTATGACTGATATACTCAACGGCTACCATACACATCACTGTTTTGAAACAATTCTCCAACTTTTGGGCCCTTTATTCTCCAGAAATCACAGGCTTTCCCTTAAACCCATGCCGGCTATATGTTCGTTGAACACATTGGATGGTAAGCCTTTTGTGAGCGGATCCGCAAGCATTTTCTTTGTACTTATATGCTCGAGAGTAATGGAGTGATTCTAGATTTTCTCTTTCACAACATAAAACTTTATGTTAATGTGTTTGGCGGCACCATTTGACTTATTGTTGTGAGCATAAAACACTGTCGTTTCATAGTCGCAGTACATTCTAAGTGGTCTTTGAATACTGTCTACCACTCTTAAATCGGGTATAAATTTCTTTAACCATTCAACCTGCCCCGAGGCCTCATAACATGCCACAAATTCAGCATACAACATCGATGATGCAGTGACACTTTGTTTAGAGCTTTTCCACGATATAGCTCCCCTTGTGAGTGTGAACACATAACCGGACGTGGACTTTCGGCCATCGATATCCCCCGCAAAATCCGCATCTGAGTACCCTTCTATCTCTAGGGAATCGGATTTTCTATATGTTAGCATGAGGCCTTTTGTGCCTTGCACATAACATAAAGCTTTCTTTACCATGAACCAGTGTGCTTGTTCTGGATTACTTTGATATCTGCCAAGTATCTCGGTAACAAATGCTAAATCAGGGCGTGTACAAACTTGAGCATACTGTAGGCTTCCGACAGCTGAAGCATATGGAACTGCTTTCATTTGATCGACCACATACTGATTCCTGGGACATTGAAATTTCCCAAATCTATCGCCCTTGACTATTGGAACAGGTGAAGGCTTGCACATATGCATACTGTACTTCTTTAGAACCTTTTCTAAGTATGTCTTTTTGTGATAGTCCTAATACCCCCTTTGTTCTATCTCGGTGAATTTCAATTCCCAAAACAAATGAAACTTCATCGAGATCTTTCATGTCAAAGTTTGAGGACAAGAATTTCTTTGTCTCCAGCAGCAGACCGACATCACTACTAGCAAGCAGAATGTCATCCACATACAGGATGAAAATAAATCTTCCACTTTTGAACTTTGCATAAATGCAATTATCCTCCTCATTTTCTTTAAACCCAAATTTCCTTATTCTTTCATCAAATTTTAGATACCACTGCCTAGAGGCTTGTTTTAATCCATAAATGGATTTATTTAAGCGACATCTCATATGTTCTTTTTCCTTCCATGACAAAACCTTTCGGTTGTGTCCTGTAAATATTTTCATACAGATCTCCGTTAAGGAATGCCGTCTTCACATCCATCTAATATAACTCCAAGTCATAATGTGCCACTAATACCATTATAATTCTGAAGGAATCTTTACACGAAATCGGAGAAAAGGTTTCGTTATAATCTATCCCTTCCCTTTGCGTGAAGCCTTTTGCCATGAGTCGTGCTTTGAACCTTTCTACATTCCCTTTGGAGTCATGTTTAATCTTGTAGACCCATTTATAGACTACTGTTTTGGCTCCTTTAGGAATTTCCTCTAAGTCCCAAACACCATTGGAACTCATTGATTTCATCTCATCCTTCATAGCTTCCAGCCATTTAGATGAGTGAACACTTCCCATGGCTTCTTCATATGAAGTGGGATCACCCTCCATATGAACCTCTTCTGTATTATATACTTCATAGTCGCTAGAAATAGCCGACCTTCTTTCTCTTTGTGATCTTCTAAGGGCCATTGCCTGTGGCACATTTTGTGCCTCAACTTCTGGCACATTTTCTATAGGGGGCTGTAGCTCCTCCTCCTAATGTCCAACCGCGGGTTCAGGCGGCTCCTGGATGACAGGTTCCGAACCTTCACTCACTGTTGGTATGAGTGGAATTGCAACAGGTGTTGACACTGTAATATCTGAAATAGTTGGCGCAGCAACTACCGGAGAAGGTACTGGCATCACTATTTCCGAAACTTTTGGTGCAGCATCAACAGGTAGTGAGAAAAATGGCTCTTGAATCATAGGAGTAGGCACATACACCCGCTTCTCCTTAAGGTCAATTTCTCTAGATACCATGCTCCCCCTCATCATTTCGTCTTCAAGGAAGACAACATGTCACATTTCTACAAACTTTGTATGTCTGTCTGGACAATATGAACAAAAACCTTTCGATTTTTCGGGATAGCCGATAAAATGGCAGCTTACTGTTTTGGGATCCAGTTTTCCAATACTTGGATTAAACACTTTAGCCTCAGCTGGGATCCCCCAGACCCGCAGGTGAGTCAGTGAGGGTTCTCTTCCTGTCCATAGCTCATACGGTGTTTTGGGCACCGATTTGCTTGGCACTCTGTTGAGAATATGGATGGCGGTTTTTAACATCTCCATCCACAAACCCAATGGCAGTGTGGAATAACTCATCATGCTGTGCACCATATCCATCAGTGTACGGTTGCGCCTTTCAGCTACTCCATTTTGCTGAGGCTCCTCAGGTGTGGAATATTGGGCAACTATACCATTTTCCTGTAAAAACCTTGCAAAAGGTCCATGAACTTGTCCATAAGGGGTATGTCGACCATAGTACTCCCCTCCACTGTCTGACCTGACTACTTTAATTCTTTTGTCAAGCTGATTTTCAAACTCAGCTTTAAATATTTTAAATTTATCCAACGCTTCTGATCTTTCTCTAATTGGATAAATATAACCATAACGGGAGTAATCTTCTGTGAATGTTATGAACGAATCATAGTCATCCACACTTTTCACAGGAAACGGGCCACATATATCAGTGTGGATTATTTTTAACATTCGTGCACTTTGTTTGGCACCCTTTTTAATTTGCTTTACAATTTTTTCTTTAATGCATTCAATGCATTGTTCAAGATCAGAGAACTCTAGTGGAGGAAGAATTCCATTCTTCACTAATCTTTCAATTCTCCCCCTCGAAATATGGCCTAAACGATAGAGCCATAATTTCGATGATGTATCTTGAGTTCTCTTTTTTTCTTTATTTCTTTCTCTGACAAGGATTCATTCACATTCACATTACATACAGAATATACTTTATCACGCATAGATAATAAATAAAGATCATTGTGAAGGTAAGCATCACCAATACAATTATTATCAAACCATAGTTCACATTTGCCATTTGCAAAATGACAACCAAAACCATCTGTGTCTAAGTGTGATACACTAATAAAGTTTCTCTGAAGCGAAGGAATAAATAAAACATCTTTTAATACAAGCATGAAACTATTAACTAGCTCGAGGGAGACATCACTAATAGCTTCAACATCTGCTTGTACTCTGTTCACAACTTTAATGTGTCTTTCGCTTCTTAGCGTAGTCCTTGTCGAACGGAATCCCTGTAAAGAATTTGCAACATGCACAGTTGCACCAGAGTCAATCCACTATGTAGATTTAGAAAATTATATATACAGAAATTCATTTACAAATGAAATAACATTCTCACCATTCTTTGTCATTATCATCTTTAAGTAGTTGGGACAATCTTGCTTGTAATGTCCCTCCTTGTGACAGTAGTGGCACTCATTCTTGCCTGCTGGGGGGGGTGCTGCTGCTGATGCTGATGAGGCATAGGAGCTTTATCTTTTGACTGGGGGGGAGAAGTAGTATGGAAAGGCCTTTTTTTATTGTGCACAAAGTTGATAGACCCACCATTCTGTTTCTTAAGTCTATCTTCCTCTTGCGCACACATGCCAATTGTCTTTTCCATACTAAACTTTTCTGGCTGCATGTTGTAGTTTACAACAAATGGTGCAAACTCTTTTAGCAGCGAAGCAAACACCAGGTGGACTAAAAACTTTTCCTTGAGATCCAAGTCCATTGGTTTTAACTTGGAGTTCAAGGCGCTCATCCTCATGATATGATCCCTTATAGTACCGGGACCACCATAATACTTCTTTGTGATCAACTGCTCTATGATCTGTGTGGCATAAGTCTTTGAAGAACCAGTAAACTGGCTCTTTATCTTTTCCAGGTACTCTACAGCAGTATCACACTCTCCAATTGAGCCCAAGATGTTAGGCTCAATTGTGTTCTTTATGACCGCCGCACATTTTTTGTTGGCATTGGTCCACTTTGCATTTGCCAAATCATATGCCATCCTTAAGGGAGCATAGCCCCTTTCCTTTTGCTGCCACTCAGCATCAGTGTCAACTGTCCCCCTCACTAGAGCCGGAGGCTCAGTGGGTTTTGGAGTAGTGATTATCTCATCCACTTCTCCATAGACAAAAGCGAGATCAATCTTCTTGATCCATTCACCATAATTGTCTCCTTTGAGAGTCGGGATGTGGTTGATGAAGCCCATCAAGTTCATCCCAACTGAAAATTTCAAAAAATAGTGAGAACATAATAACAATGATTGCATGTAATAATTTCAACATTGGTCAAAATTGAAACATATAACTGTATATGCAATTAAATCTATATCACCGTTGGGCAGAAATAGAAATAAATGCAAAAACCATTAAAATTACAGTATTACTATTAATAACATTGATCAGAAAATAACAATACCATAATGCTTAAAAAATAACTCTTTAACCATGCTTTTAAAATTTAATTGTCCCGTTGGTTCTAATTAAATTAAAGAGCAACAATATAAACTTTGCAGCGGAAACATGTAGGAATTTCTATTTTCAGAAGCAATACTGTGAATTTTTATCTCTAAACAGTATACACGTTGGTGGAAAATTGAATAGAGATCAAACTATAAATAGATACATTCAAAATTCTATTGAAAATGCTTCTGAAAAAAATAGAAAAACAATAAAAAATCTTTAATGTGCACGCGGTCCAGCGCCGAAATTGGCCCGGCCCATGCCGGTGCGCGCGGTGCCCCCCCCCCCCCCCCCCCGCTCCTCCCCCCCTCCCTGCGCCCAGGCCGCAACCTGGGCCTGGGCCGGGATTTCGGCCCACGGGGCTCCCCCGCCTGGGCTCAATCTGGCCCGAGAGACACCAGCCGTTGTGAGCCGTTGATCGTCGCCGTTCTGGATCGGACGGCCGACCACGACTCTCGCAGGTTCAAAACCGGCGACGCCGGTGCACCCCCCCAAACCCTAGCTTCATTTCCCTCTCCTCCTCTTCTCTCTCACGCGTGCGGTGGTGGCTAGGGTGAAAGCAACGGCCATGGCGGCCGGAGGAGGTGACAAGGTGGCGCCACCGCGGTTTGCTCGCCGGTGGGTGAGTGTGCCGCCGTCGAGCTCGCTGTTGACGGCGCCTCGCTTTGGAGCCCGCGCGCGTGCGCCCCGGCTTCCCGGCGGCGAGCGGCGGCTCGCTGTGTACCGCGCCCCGGCAAGCGGCGGCTCATGACTGTGCCGTCCAACTGTGGCGGCGGTGGCGCACGGAGCAGGTAAGTCTCGTGGCCCTTTTTGCTCTAGGGTTGGGGTTTGACTTGCTTTGTTCGATGTGCATCGAATTCGTTCTCTTTTCTTTGATTGCTTTCGATTCGCGGACGAATCCGACTTTCTCGATCTCGATCTACATGTGTGTAGGCTCTGATACCATTGTTAAGACTTTTGAATGACATAGTGCTCAGATCGAGTGGTATTCCTTTCCCTTTCTTATACATGAGTACAAGATAGCCTAGATCTATGGCAGAGAGAGAGATGAGAGTACACAGGGAGTGAGAGGAGATAGAGACCATCACCACCGCTTGGACTCGATCTGGCCATCTCGGGTTCGGTGATGTAGATCTGTGCTAGGGTAGCGGCTATTGTCGCAGCGGCCTCACGGTCGTGGCGGCGTTGTCGTGGACGGTGGCGCCAACGGCGACGAACCAGCGACGACGGTGGCGATGGCGATGGCGGCGGTGAGTCTTCCCGTCACTCCAGCGCCACCACTAGATCGGCTAGGGTTTTGTGAGTGGGGTATGGGCGGCACGGTCAACCTCATACCGAACGCCCCGGCCCCCCACGCCTATTTATTATGGCACAGTGCGATGGGGCCCACCAGTTAGTGACAGGCTGGGCGCCCCCGATCAGGGCACGTGGGGAGTCCGAGTCGGGCTTTGCCGTTGGGCTGAGTCTGGCCCGAGATCAAAATCCAACATGAGAGGCACCCTCCGGAGAGCGCGCGCGGCGGCCGGAGAGTGCACCCTCAACGCACCTGGGACACCGTCGACAGTGGCCGGAGGAGTCACGAGACGGTGGTCGCAGGACGCGGGCGACAGCGCGTCGGCGGCCGATGAGCGGACGCGACGGTACGGTGGCCGTTGAACTCAACGCCGCCTCCAACGCCCACGCCTGCGCTGGCTCTGCGACTGGGGGCATCGTGGACCACGCCGAGATTGCCGCCACCCAATTGGCTGCTGCCGGACAGTGCTGATGAGCTTCTCCGCCGGCTTTGGTTTCAAGTAATTGTATTTCTGGCTTCTGGCTAATGTGCATCTTCAGTTTCTCTTATCTCTTCGAATTGCTGATGTCGCTGTTCCTTAGGCATGCACAACGCTGATAATTATATTCAATCCACTTGTACCAGTACGACAACAAACAGTAGACAGGCACTTTCTTGATAAGCTAATGTTTTGGCAGTCATCAAAACTGATTGCTGTTTACATGTATGATTTTCTTTAATAATCTATAGTTCATTCTACTCTCTCTCTCCCCTAAAAAATGGTTCCTTCTGTTGATTTCTCTAAGGCAAAATTCCTGCCTTCAGAAGAAAATATGTCAACTGTTAACTGAACTCCTAACTTTTTGAGTTAGAACGAGACTACTATATTTTCGTTTTTCCAAGCTTAATTAGTCAGTTTCTGTTATTCCAGTAACCTTGTCTTGGACATGCGTATCAATTTCTTATAGCTGGTAACCATGGAAAGAAAAGCAAGAGTGCTGCAGATGAAAGGGCATATATACCTGCTGTTATGCATATCTGATGCTACGGATGGAAATTTTTTTTTTGTGTTACAACTTTAGATGAGATGCCACTTGGAGCAAAACAAACTGAAGTTGATTAACAAATCTGATTGAAGCACATTATCTGCTCACCGCATTGCTCACTGTTGTGTGCCAATTGTCTTCATCTTTGGTTCTCAACCAGTTGGATAGCTCAGACACGATCATTGTATTAGGAGATGAATTTAATTAGTCATGAAAATGCCCTGCTAACCACCCTCATATGTCTTTTCCTTGTCATGGGGCAAGTAGAAAGGTGAAACGCTTTGTGAAGTAGTGATGAAGTGCCTAAAAGTTGAGGTGTCAATGCACTCATTGGTGGTCTTGGCCAATAAACCTGGAGATCTCAATTTGCTTGACTATGTCACGCTCAAAGGATAACTAGAATTGACCAATACAAATACGTGTGGCAGTTGAAAAGGAGATGAAAAGCGAACCATGTCTACTGTTTGTCGAAAACAGAAAGCAACAGTCTAGCTCTTTCTTGTGTCGAATTAAAAAGATGGTCTCCAGGGGCAGTAGTTCAATGCCAGAACAGTATTACTAAATCGTATATGTCAGTTCTCTCTTCTCTTGAGATATTGTGGACGCCTGCTGTAAGGTAAAACAAGCACACTGGTTGATGATTCAGAGTATTTTAGAGAATTCATTTTAATAACCTCTCGACTCTTGCATATTATGTATTGGACTAATGTTTTGGGGCAGTGAGGGGATTGTACATGGCCTATATTTTGTAAATGAAAAATAAGATTTCAGGTCATTTCTTTTAGTTTTTATATGCATCAAAATACCAATAATATTTCAGAACATAAAATCCTTCAATCTAAAAGATTGTAACATTAATCCCTACGCATAATGATCGAAGTTCCTACTAATTACTCAAGTTCCACAGTTGGTTTGCAAGCATTGATTTAATCCTGAACTAAATTACATCCGATCCAAGTCACTATCGCTTATGCATGATTGACCTTTTGTGCTTGTCTCTTCGCTATCTCTTATGCATGATCAGGCCAGATTCAGATGAAACCGCCAACTTTTGGCTAAAAGGAGCTGTGGCTTTGCCGCATCGGATACACCGTCATTATCTGGATAATTTTTTCAGACATGACAGCTACAAACAGAGCGGATGAGAAAGCGTTGCTGGTTTAACAAATAAGTAACGTAACAAAGCAAATCAAGAAGAGAGAAAGGTAAGAGTTTTCTAATAGCTCTAGACCCAGGATTCCACCTTATGAATTCTACATCTATTATTCTTGTTTAAATCTGTCTCGTGTCTCCTTAGCAACCATCCAGCATGCCTTGTGATCATAAATTAATTTGCTTCAAAATTACGGTGCAACTTTGTTCACTCGTGGTGTAGATAGAATATAATTGCTTGGAATTGGTCCATCCAGGAGCGATGCCATATGTGCAAAATTTTAATCGGAATTCAAAAAACTATGTAAAACATGATGCCTGGAATGGGTTTAAATTTATTCATCTTATATATTAGCTGGTTTAATTTAAATATATAAATAAATATATTTAAATATGATGTTAATATTTGGTTTCTAAAACATATGCTACAAACTTCTATACAAATAAAATAGTTTTGTATTGCAATGTAGAATAAGCAGATTTTCTTTATGAGAAATTTGTGTTGCAATATAGAATAATAAGCAGAATTTTACTTATGAGAAGTTATGGCTCTTGCTTCCTGGAGCTGTATATATATGCAGATTCATCTATTTTTTCCGTACCAAAGCTAATAGAAGGTTTTTGTCGATTTGAACATGTTTTCAAACAGAACTTGGTTTTACAACTCACGCCAAAAGTTGATCAAGGCCGACTAGCCCAGCCTATAAGTATGCAGGGTAGCTCGAAAATGATATGTATACGTAGATTATATTAAGTCTGGCGCCTGGCACATTAATGATGTATGGCTGGTGCAATGTGGGAAGTAAATTTCCTTCCAGAGTCCTTCGACGTAGGAACCCAAGTGGATTGTAATTATTCAATGGAGCAATTTGCATCAAGTTAGATTACTTGACCAATTCAAGCCCACAAAATACCAGATAAACAATTAAGTTTGGCTTCACCTAAAAGTTTTGGAAATAATAAGACATCAAGTAGCAACCAAAAGATGAAATTTGGACGTATTATGGACCTTGTCAAAGCTTCAAAGTTTGACAGAGACGCCAGGGTCCCTTTCTCTTTGCTTTTTCCCCACTCTTGTCTGCCAATCACACTATACTAATAAATTAATCAATAAGTTATCAGCGAAGTAATCGTACGTTCAAATAAACCAATAGAACTTTTAAATTTCAAAGTTATTTTTACTGTTGTTTTGTTGTCCACACAAACCTTTAATTATAGCTTATCATTTGAACTGTGGCAATTGAATATATATATCTCCTTTCTACTTTAATCAAATCTGAAAGAGTAAATTGCACCCCAGATCCCCGAACTCGTAGCGAAATTCTGCTTAGGTCCCCAAACTCTTAAATCATCCATCTAGGTCCCTAAAGTACAATAAGTGTTTCACGAGGGGTCCCAAACCCGCCACGCGTGCATCCGAAGCCGCGTGGCATGCCACGTGGTGCCACGGTGGCGAACATTTACAAAAAAGATCCTAAATTTATTTATCTTCTCATATTTGGTCCTTTCTCCCTCTCTTCCCCTCTCTCTCTCCCATCTCTCACCAGCTCATCCACCGTAGCTGGCCGCCGTCGCGCCGCTCTCTCTCCCCCACGCGCCGCCCGTCCCTACCCCTCCCCACATCGGCAGCAAACGAGCTCCTCTCCACCATCTTCTACACCGGCACCACCACTCCCGGCCGGCAGCCACAGTGCTCCTACCCATCCCTAGGTGCGGTGGCATGCATGGCACAGCGCGGCATAGAGTGCGGCAGCAGCGCGCGGAGCAGGGCGAGCGGGCGTGCAGGTCGGCGCGCGGGGTGGAGCAGGAGCAAGGCGGTGCAGCGAGGCTCGTGCACGCGCCGGCCTGCAAGCGCCGCGGCGCGCACTGTGGCCGAGGCACGGCGGCGGCCAGCATGCAGCGCGACGCAGCGCAGGGCGCACGGGCGTGCAGGCCAGTGGGCGGAGGCGGAGCAGGAACAGGGCTGCTCGGTGAGGCTCGCGCAGGCGCGTGCAGGTCGGCAAGCGCTGCGGCGCACGCTGTGGCCGGGGCGCAGCGGCGATGGCCAGCAGTCAGCGCGGCAACGTACTCGGCGAGGACGGCGAGGAGGCCCGCACAGCCTATGCGGCGGTGGTGGCCCTGCGGCCACAGCTCCTCCTGCGCCGCTAGCGTCTCATCCTCCTCTCCCTCTCATTATTCCCCTCCCTTTCTTCTTAGTGTTACTTGGAACACATGTAGATGTTGAAGTTATTTGGGGAATTGAATATGCTCTTCCATGTGAAATGTCTCCAAATCTCTTATGAAATTTCCATGTTGGAAATTATTGAGGTCTCATATATCACGAAACAATAATAGTGACATGGCATGGTACCTTTGCAATCTATGCTGATCTGGCATCATGCCATATATCACGTTATGCTATTGTGGAACACCAGCCACACTATCTCCCTGTTGTGCTCAATAAGAGACTACTATATATCGAATTTAAACGGTGCAAAGTGGCAATTGAACCCCAAATAAAGGTCCAGGTGAAGGGGCTGAAACAAATAATAATTAGGATAATGAAAGTAATTCACCAAACCTTCTTGATTGTATTCATCGTAAGATAACTAGCCTACAAAAACTTTATTTGGGGTGGCTGTTTTTCATTTTCTCTCCACGGTCCACACCCATTGTCCTTCCAAGTTTTTGTCCAGTCCTTTTTCAGTATAGGCTCTACTTTCTGTCTAACCCGGAGTCCCGGACTACTTGGTCAAGCTTCTTGTCAGATCCTATATGTATGTCAAACTTTCGGACCAAGACACTATCACAGCCAAAGTTTATGACGATTATTGAACTACAAAATTCTGCAATTCCAGGCTTTATCAGGCCCTAAATATACATACCAGGTTATAATCAAGTCACACTACCAACGTTGGTCGGGTCCAAGAATTTATTTGCAGCCTCTTCCCCTCTGCATCAGCAGCTTCCATTTGTAAAGCTCCCAAGAGCCCAAGGCACTACCCGTCAAGATTCAGGAGCAACGCGTTCACTATTTGCGCAAGCAACGAAAGCCATTATTTCATCCTCCAAGCTTTGCTCCACGCCCTTATTTATACTCCGTTCACCCACCTCATACCTGGCAGCAGAAGTGTTTCACCTTCACCGTGCCTCCAGCAAGCCAGAGGTAAACCATGGCGCTCAAGCGCAAGGCGTCTCCCGGCTTGGCCGACGACCTGCTGATGATCTCCTGCGGCGGCGACCACAGCCACGCCGCGTCGAACAGTTTTGCGCCAGCGGCGAGGTCGAGGGAGTCGTGGGCGGAGGCAGCGGTGGGCGCGGTGGCGGTGGCGCAGCCGCGGGGTCGGAAGCGCTTCGTCGGCGTGCGGCAGCGGCCGTCGGGGCGGTGGGTGGCCGAGATCAAGGACACCATCCAGAAGATCCGGGTGTGGCTCGGCACCTTCGACACGGCCGAGGAGGCCGCGCGCGCCTACGACGAGGCCGCCTGCCTCCTCCGCGGCTCCAACACCCGCACCAACTTCTGGCCCCGGGCCGCCGGCGCCGCCGCCTTCACGCTGCAGCAACCGCCGCCGCCGCCGTCCGCGCTGCCCTCCAAGGTCACCAACCTTCTCCTCCTCCGCCTCAAGAAAGCGCGCGGCAGTGCCGGCGCCGTCACACACGCACAGCAAGAGGCGCCGGCGCAACACCGGCAGGCTCAACAAGGGCACAACGGCGGCCAAGACGAGTATAGCTTCCAGGTCGACGACTTCCTCAGCTACGACGGCGCCTGCGACGAGCTCCACGTCGTGAAGCACGAGGTGGTGTCCAACTGCTCTCAGGAAGCGGAGGACGAAGCAGGCGACGAGGAGGAGGCGCCCTTGGACTTCGGGTTCATGGACAAGCAGCCATCGCCGGCCAGGGAGGCCGGCGGCGCGGAGGGGCTCTACTCGCCGTTCGAGATGGTGGCGGACGAGCTCGGTGGCGCGGCGGCGGAGGTGGAGCCAGCGGGGCCGATCAACGAGGTGATGAAGAGGATGAAGTACGAGAGGAAGATCTCCGCGTCGCTCTACGCGCTCAGCGGGGTGTCGGAGTGCCTCCGCTTGCGCCTCGGCGACGTTGGCGGCGACCACGTCGGCGCCGGGAGGCGCGAGCTGCTGGCGCTCTCCGGCCTGAGGGACGCGTGCAGGAAGCAGCAGCAGGAGGAGGAAGAAGTGGTAGACGAGGGAGGCAACGCCGTCGGCTATGACGAGAGCTCCAGCTCCAGCATCAGCAACAGCACCTCGTCGGAAGCGGCGAGCTCGTCGCCGGAAGCAGCGAGCTCTCCGCAGGACGCGAAAGCTGCCGAGAGCGACATGCTTCTGTGGAGCTCCCTCGATCTGCCTCCTATTTGCTAAACTTTATTGTTATAGATAGAAACGATAAGTTTTCTTTACCATAGTTAATTAGTTGTACTAGAATTTATCGTATTATTTTGCCAACATATGGTGCAGGGCCGTAGGGTCATAGTTATATAATCTACTGGGAAGTGACATATTTTTGCTTACACAAGAATTGATAGGAACCCAATTTAATGAAAGCATATGGCTATATTAATTATCATTTATGATTACAAAAATGTTTGGCTCAATACAAATAAAATTCTAATAAATCAACATCTATATTAAACTATATATAAACCCCCCTATGGTTCTTGCTAAGAAATTCGTGCATCAGAATACTGGGAATGAATATCTTAGTAGGCGATATAGCTTTTGCTATGCAGAACTTGAGGTAACATGTTATACTACATCAGAATTCTGGAAAAGATAAAAATGCTTTCAGGGTACACACACAGTGAGCTGAGGTGAGCTCTGAATGCGTGTGTGTGTTTCTGACCTGGTTACTAGAGAGCGTGGAGGGCTTGGAAATTCTCTTTCTTGTTCTTGTGGAGGGTGATCTTGGCAGAATGCACTAAGTACTGATGATGTTACTGATAGCGGACGCTTAGCTGAAGTAATTACTAGTGAGCTAGCACACGACTGCACGAGAGGTTAAGAAGGATCCAAAGACTACGGATGGTGCATGAGCGAGCAGCAGGGCCATGGATATTGAAGTTGCTCCAACTAAGTCACGAATGCTCATATAATCCAAAAAAAAATTGTCACGAATGCTCATAAAATCATCATGGGCTGCGACCGTCAAGGGAAAGCGGACAGCGCAAAGGCACAGCCCAGTTGAACTTTAGGCCCACGCGGACAGGCCCCATTTGATGGGGCAGGCTTTGGTTTGCACCCCTATTGACCCAAGACTGATAGGGACCAATTTTAATTTATTTTTTTCGATTTCTCATGTCTAGTAGTACAAGTTGTATTATGTGAAGGTACAACCAAACACACACACTCACACACGCGACACACATCAACACACACCACTAAGGTGTACACAATACCTAGAATCTAAGGTAGTGTTTAGTTGAGGAGCGGAACGGGATGGAGCCATCCCGCTCTGTGTTTGGTTCGCAAGTCTGAGAATGGAGCCGTTCTAGGGAGCAAATATTCGCCCCAGATTCGGGACGAGTCAATTCCGCGAAATCGGTCGAACCGAGCCGTCCCACTTCGACGGCGTCGCTTCTCGCTGACGGAGCTTGGTGCAGCAGGTGAGGGAGCAGGGCTCTGGCGGCGACCGAGCTCGGCGCCAGGGCGGAGCGGGTGGAGCTCGGCATCGAGGTAGGGCTCCGGCAGCGGCCGAGCTCGGCGTGAGGGCGGAGGGCCGGCGGCGGCCATGCTCGGCGCCAGGGCGGAGCGGGTGGAGCTCGGCGTCGAGTCAGGGCTCCGGCGGCGGCCCAGCTCGGCGTGAGGGCAGAGCGCGGCGGCGGCCATGCTCGGCGCCAGGACGGAGCGGGTGGAGCTCGGTGTCGAGGCAGGGCTCCGGCGGCGGCCGAGCTCGACATGAGGGGGGAGCGCCGGCGGCGGCCATACTCGGCGCCAGGACGGAGCTGGGCGCGGAGGTCGAGATCCAGTTAGATAGGGCGGCGCTGAGTGCGGGGAGGTGCTCGGGCGGAGCCAGGCGCCGCAGGGGAGAAAGGGGCTGGCGCCGCCGGGAGGCACGGCGGCGTGGGAGGCAGAGCTCGGGCTCCTGCGAGAAGAGAGAGGAGGGGACGTCTTGGTGACCGACATGTGGGGCCCACATAACAGTGGTTAAACTGGGCACTGACGCTTCTATCCTCGTCCCTCCAACCAAACAGGAAATGGAGCCGTTCTATCCCTCCAACCAAACACATAGCATAGAATCATCTCACTCCTAAAATTAAGAATGGAGTCACTCCATCCTACCTCGCTCTTGAACCAAATGCTACCTAATACTACTATATATATGCCTACAAGATATTTATGAAGTCTTAGCTTCGCTAGCTATGGGCGCGTCGCCTTCCCCTTGTGGTCCATTGGTGTCACAGAACAGTCCAAATAATACCGATCAAGTGCACTAATTAACCATTTAACTTAATCCTTCGATACTGCACTCCACCAGTACACCCAGACTGCCTGCTATAACCAGGATCGATTACACTGGAACTCTCGCCAAAAGACGAGCACAGGTGATTACAAGCAACAAAAGTTTTCAAACTTAACTTACAACCAGAGTTAAACAAAAGTCTCCAAATTAATTTACAATAAAGTTTTATAAGCCAGAGTTACCTTTCGTAAATAGAGTTCAAACGCAACGGAAAATACAACCAGTTTGAAACAAGTTTCAAATACAGTACGGTAGATAACGTCGATGACAAAAGAAGAGCTTCACATCTTGCCCACTGATGTGAGGCTCACCTGCCTGCACTTCACGGAGAAGACGGGACCCACTCTACCATCCAACCTGGAGGAATAGGCTGACCAATCTAGGACGCACAGATTACCTCGAAGTCTTCCGGAAAACAGCCTGCTCAGAAGGGTTACAACCAAACCCTGAGTACTCTAATACTCAGCAAGGCTTACCCGACTATTGGTATATACTTAGCCGACTCCTAAATATACAAGGCTTTTGGCTCGGGAGTTCTTTTGCTGAAAAGCCACTAGTATTGGATCCTTACTTTCAATATTTTAGCTCCAATTAGTTTGATAAATAACACTAGATTTGCCTGAACAGCTAATACACACATGGTTATTCATATTATCTTTTCCAGAACATAACCATAAATCCACCTTTCATCTTTCTGTCCTTTCAATCCTTACTACGATGCGACACATTGACCAAGACTCTCATATCTGCGAGTCACGGCGAATCGATCCAATTTAACCTTTCAAGGTGGACCTAACTCACACGACACGTGAAAACCCTGTCGGGCCACACACGTCAACTGTTCCCATAATTACCCCGAAGTCTGAATCAAGCCCGCAAACACCCGGATGATGAGCCCCGCACGTGCGAACACCCTGTGAACCCGTGGACGACTTCACCATCCGCCATCTCTACCCAGCACCGCAGGGGTATCTAAACAAGAACAAGCAAAACTATCTAACAAAAGAATGGAATCTAGCTATTACATGGCTCTATCAGATAGAGCACGAAATTATGAAACTATAGGAACTGGTTTTGCATTTTTAGGATTTTTTTGCATTTTTCTACAAATTATCAAACTTCCACTCCAATCAAACAAAAAGAAAAACAAAACTACCCCTAATTGGAGCCGTGGGCCCCATAGCTCAGAGGGAGGGCGGCTTGCCCTGCCCAGACCACGCAAGCCGTGGGTGCGGCGGCGCTCTAGCACAGGGGAGGAGGGACCTGCGGCGGCGGTAGCCGGCCGGCGGCGGCGCAAGCAGGGCAGGGCCCTAGCCAGAGCAGGTGGCGGCGGCGGCTTGCGAGCGGCGCCGCACAGGATTGGGCAAGGCGAACGAGGGGCGGACAAAGGGGCGCGCGCGGGGCAGGACAGCGGCGCACGCGGGCATGGGCGGTGGCGCTGCGTTCCTCGCCGGCGGGGAGGCCGGCCGGCGGCGGACGGAGCAGCCTCGCGGCCAGGGGAGCCCGACGGCCTCGGGGCGCGCGGCAGCGGCTTGCGGCCCTACGCAGGGCGGCCCAGCGGCGGCACGGCGGTGCAAACAGGGCGCCCTCGGCGGCACGGAGGCGGCACGCGGCGGTAGCGCCGGAAACAGCCGGGAAAGAGGTCGGGGAGGGAGAGGATAGCGCGAGGATGCTCACCGTGCTCTCGAATCGAGTGGAGGTGGACCGGAGGTAGGGAATCGACGGAAGGGCGGAGCTCCGGCGCGGAGCGGCAATGGCGACCGGTGGCGCAGGGGCCGATTCGGCCCGGGGTTGGCTCGAACGGGCACGGTGCTGTTGCCGTCGGCACGCGTACGGCGTCGAGAGCACAGTAGCCTAGTTGAACTTATTTGCATTGATTTTGACCAAAGTTTGACAGCCAAAAACTCCAAATTTCATATTGAAACCCGAAATTTGGCCAAAATAGAAGTTGTAGAGAACAAGATGATCTATAACTTTGGTATTGGGCGAAAGTTGATTCGGAGCTTGGATTAAGGAGAAAAACGTGCTCGAACTCGGTTGAATGTAATACACTGGACAACTTGATTAGCACTAAAACCTTGATTAACCCTAATTAGCGACTCAACATGTTATTAGCACCAGAGATTAATCCTAGGGTGTTACAATAGGCGCTTGATATCCTTCAACGAGAAATGTTCGGATGGCAATAACCGGCTGGGCTGGAGCGGGAAGTGGAAATGAGAGAGAGGGGCCAAAAAAAGCCCGATTGATGGCTGATCAGCCACCAGCCATTCAAACGGGCTGAAATGGGGAGAAAACCTAGTAAGAAACCCGCATCGAGTAGGATTCGCAAGCCGACCGGTAGGAAAAGCCAGCCACCGGTTCGGCGGCTCCTGATAGGAAAACTAGGGTAAGCACGTCAAAGTCTGAAACTTGAAAACTAGAGGCATTTCGGTATCCAAACAAACCAAAGTGATATGTAGATATTCTTGGGGTGGTTCGTTTGGGGGCGTCTGATTGATGTAAGCAAGAAAAAACGTGTAAATAACACGACCTTGTGAGTTGTGACGCAGAGGGTAAGACAATTTTATCTTTTATAGAAAAAAAAAATAAAAATACCAGGTGATGGCTTGGTATAAGACACATCTACATCGAAAAGGAATCAGGATCAGGACAGGACATTCTCGTTAAAGAAAAATAAAACAGAGAGTCCAATCCAAAGTGATCGCCGCCTCCCAGAAGACTGGTGATACCAGCCTTCTCTTCTGATCTCTTTTTTTTTTGAAGGTTAAAGCAGTAGCACTGCTATTTCATTTAAGGAGAAGAAGCATGCAGGTTTAGTACAAAACCGATATTACATAAAACGAAGAAAACTCAACCCACAAAAACACCGAAGCTAGTAAACGAAGTAAAATACTAATCATGAGTGAAAGTGAGCTCAGGCCCGCCGCAAGCAAGCCATCTAACCACGACCTCTGCCTTGATCTCTTGCATGACTCGCACTGCATCCGAGTTTACATGTTCAAAGATGCGTCGATTCCTCTCCTTCCAAAGATTCCAAGCAGTGTACATGAGGAGTGCTGCCTTGACCCGTCTTTGCTTTTTCGGTAGACCTGCTAACTCGTTTTACCACCAATCAGCTACTAAAACATCTGTAGACGGCATTGTGATAAAGCCCAACATCCACTGTGACATCTTGTGCCAAACCTTCTTCGCAAAGCAGCAGCTCAAAATAAGATGATCAGCCGTTTCAGGCTCCTGACTACAAAGCTGACACACCGGTTCGCAAGGCCATTGATGTTTGAGTAGGTTGTCCGCAGTTAGTAGCTTGGATTGCACGAGCAGCCAAGTGAAGAACTTGTGTTTCCCTTCCGATTCCGCTTGCCAGATGTGAGAGCTGATGAATTGTTCATGAGACCCCGCAAACTGAATATTGTAAGCTGATTTGGCCGAGTAGTCGCCATGGGCTGTCCATTTCCAACGGATGGAGTCAGGCTGATCAGTCAACTGAATCGCCTGCGCACTTTGCATCCGCCAAAGGCCCCGCGTCCAATTCTGATTCTCTCTTCTGATCTCTCGGTAAAGCACGGTGCAGCTCCTCCTCCGGGGAGTCCACAAGGCCTCGCACTCATTAGGCTTGCTTCACGGGCTATCGATGGTGACTGATCACTGATGCTACCAGTTCGATCAGTTTGCCGCGAGGCTCCTGCTGGACAGCAACGCATACCAGAGAGGCAGAGAGCAAGCAATGCAAGGTTATTGGTGGCAACTGTATCTAGCTAGGTGGCGACGACGATGCTGGTCAAGGCCATGCGCGCCGAGCGAGATCCAGGAGTATTTGGTGGTGGAGGTCGACGACGGTGGGAGCCACCGCGTGTGCATGCGTTGCTTGACTGGATCGGTCGAATAGGTTCTAGGCGGTGGTGGCCGGCTGGCTGCGTCCCTAGCTAAATTCTGGCCCCGTCTCTTGGGCGTCGTCTGGAGCTCTTCTCCCAGTCCCAGCTTGATCCATCGCGCTCTCGGTCATCTGCAGACGGCGTGCGCAGGCACCTCAACATTCTCGCTCCATCCGTATGCTCGGGAGAGATTAATGAATTTTTTTTTCTTTTTATTTTTCTAGGACTAGGATAGAGAGGTGATTTTGTTTGTTTCGCGTAATCTTTTTTCCTGGGAGGTGTTTGCTTGACTCATCATCAATCTCTTTGATCGCCAACCACAAATTAAATGCTCTGATAATTTAGAGGATCAAAGTGTGTCGACCAGAAACATTGATGATTGGATCTGAATCAGAAAAGATAAATTATATTTTTTTTTATTAGAGCAACTTCAGCAAACCCTCTATCAAGCCTCTTACCTCAAATTTGAATGATGGTGGAGTCAACAAAAACAACTCCAGCTGGGTCCCCAAGCTAGGGAGATCTCCAACTCTCCCCTTGGGTCTCTAGGGACCCCTTCCATCTGTGGATCCCACTCAACTGCCTCTTTCAGGACGGATGTGGGCTGAAATATGAGAGCTTTTGTTGGACTTGGATGCATTATTTGGAGGCTATGAGATAGAGGATTTGGGGGCTATTGCTGGAGATGCTCGGTTGTGCGACAATGGAACCATTGCCTGCATTTTGTTTTTAGTCTTTTGTTTGGAAGTTTAACATCTAGATTTGGAAATTTGGCGATTCATACCTATACAATGAAATTAGCTCCGGAATTCAAACCTTTGATTTGAAATATAATAGTTTAAAATCCCCAATAACTTGTGTTTCCATCAATCTGGCGCTCAAAGCTGCTAGTAGCACAAAAAAATTAAGGAAAGATGTTTTCAAACTGAAATATGAAACATTTGTTTGCCAATCTCACGAATCTCCCATTCCTTCATTTTATATTTCTTCCCCTCCCAAGATAAAAAAAAAAGAGGAAAACCTTGAATTGCATATAAGGCCTTGGTTCTCTCAACCTGATTGAGATACGGACCTTACAAACAGCTCGATGTTAATCCACCTATGCATCACATCACACCCTTCGCTACACCAACCCATGTTTTCTCTAGCAAATTAACACACTCGTTAATTCACCAACTGAGGCCGTGTTTAGATGTTTTGCAGAAAAATTTGCGATGGAATCTTGCTAATTTGAAGTACTAAATGAAGTCTATTTACAAAACTTTTTGCACATATGGGTTGTAAATCGCGAGACGAATCTAATGATGCTAATTAATCCATGACTAATCCATAATTAATGGATGGTTACTGTAGCATCACTGTTGCAGATCATGGATTAAGTAGGCTCATTAGATTCGTCTCGCGATTTACAGCCCATCCATGCAAAAAATTTTGTAAATAGACTTCATTTAGTACTCTATGCATATGTCGAAATATTCAATGTGATGTTTTGTCTGTGTTTACGGAGTTTATGGGGTGGGAACTAAACAGGACATGAACCCCAAAAACCATTTTCAACACATACACCCCCCAGCCCCCCCCCCCCCCCCCCCCCCCCCCCAAAAAAAAACTTTGATTAACCAGCACCGACCGATTCCTGCAACTAATTACCAATACCACACACCCTGGTGAACCCTGTCTCTACAAAGTTACACATCTTCTTACAAGTACAAGGAAGAAAGAAGAAGGGCGATGGCACAATCAGTCAGTGGAAGAGGTTCAGCAGCGCCGGCGCCCTGGCCTCCACGTCGCCGGTGGCCTGCAGGTCCTCGCACGTTGTCGTGGCGGAGTACTCGTCCGACGCGCCGCCGCAGCCCCGACGCCCTGATCCCGCCATCGGCGACGACGCCGGCGTCAGGCAGAGGTCCAGCTCGCACGACTGCAGCAGCCCCGCCGGCGGGTTCTGGCAGGCGCCGGCGGCGGGCACGGCGGCGGCGGCGGCGGCGTTGACGAAGGCGAGGCCGCCGTTGTTGTTGTTCCTGCCGCGCTTCCTGGACGGCGCGGAGGAGGAGTTCTCGGGCGAGGAGGAGGACGCGGCGGCGCCGACGCTGCCGTAGAGGCCGTCCATGTCGCGGTCCGTGAACGCGGCGGGGATGGCGGAGAGCGCGCGGAGGGACTCGCCGCGGAGGACGGCGTCGGCGGCCGCCTGGCAGAGGTCCCAGTTGCCCGTCCACATGAGGCCGATGGCGCCGCTCACCGGGTTGATGGTCCGCCCGCAGGCCTCGTACAGCAGCGACCGGAACAGGGCTGCATCCATCCACGTGTGCATGCCACGTCAGTCGTTAACTCAACCAACCCCCAATGCATACACAATGAACTTTTTTTGTTATTTGCACACAATGAACATGATGCGGCCGGCTAAAACTCAAACCTTTTCAGGAATCACGCGTGCTCTACAATTTGACATAAAAAAATGCTAATATGACATTTCCGAGTTTCATGAAATCATTGTTAACTAGAAAAAAAAGCAACTAAACAACCGCTTAAGTGCGCTTAGAGTGAGCTTATAATCAATATAATTATGTGTTTCGATTCATATATATTACATGATGATTAAGTATGCAAGGAACTACGATTGTATAATGGTTTTTGTGTAAATTGATTAATGAAACCATGACTACAATAAATAAAGAAGGCAATTGCTTTAGTCTGTTTTCTTTTACAGGGCCAATGCAAGGATAGAACAATAGAAGGTATTATATATATCTGGCTTTGTCAGGAGCCATGCACAGTTCAAAGTCAAATTAAAAGCCAATTATATCATCCTTACAAAAGTTAACTATAAGTCGCCGAAAGACGAAAAGGTTGAAATCATGACTACAAAATCCCATCAGCCAATTAATAACTAGCATATCTTCGCTTCAAAAAAATTAATAACTAGCGTATCTGATCTGCCAGAACACAAATATGTTCGAGTCGGTTGGGTGAAGTAGCATTTGGGTTGGGTTGGGCCTGGCCAGAAAAACGATTCTGCTTTTTGTGGCCTTTGTCCCATGGGGGCGTCGGAAGGTCGCGTAACGCCATAAAGAAATGTTAAAACGATGGTACTTGCGCGGATACCTTTGTGGACAGGTCAGGGTCAGGTCTCGTCTAGCTAGTATTCTCTTCAAGATAACATTGTTGCTTGGTCTAGATGAGAACAAAGCGCCGGCCTGCAGCAGTTAACTGCAGACACTACTATCTACTAATTAACAAGGCTGATCTTACGATGCCATTAGTTCACACTACCGAATAATTGAACCTATAATTACTTATATTACTATGGCACGATCAACCTGAAGTACTGTAATTACTTTTATCTAGAACAGATGATGATACTATGAGTCTGCCGATGGAATAGCTAGCTGATACTGGAGACACGGCCGAGTAGTACAAGTATAACGAGGCCGGCTGTTGGTTGATTAGCTAGTTACCTGGGCGGTGGTGCAGCGGGACGGCGGCGAGGGAGGCGACGAGGCCGGCGCGGCCGAAGAACTTGGCGACGAAGACGGTGGCGTTGGCCTGCGGCTGCGCGCCGTCGATCCACTCGATGCTGGGCCGGAGCACGCAGGCGTCGCTGCAGCCCTTGCGCAGCACGCGGCAGCCGTTGCAGCTCATCTCACTGCTAGCTAGCTTCACCTTCTAATCCTTTTCACAGTCTCCCTTAGCTCCTCCTCCGACGACCTCAGCTCAGCCGAGCGGCGGAGATAGACGCCGCCGTGCGAGATGATCTCGAGACGATGTGCTAGTAGAGGACAGAGAGAGAGAGAGAGAGAGAGAGAGAGAGAGAGAGAGAGAGAGAGAGAGAGAGAGAGAGAGAGAGAGAGAGAGAGAGAGAGAGAGAGAGAGAGAGAGAGAGAGAGAGCCCGCTGCAGCAGATAGTAGTGCCTTGTAACGATATGATCGAGAGCTCTAGCTGTCGGCAATGGAGACAGTAAGGAGCCAAAAGAATGGCCAAGCTCTGGACCTCTGGTGTGTGAACCAAGTTATTAGGCGACCAACAGCTAGTGGCTAGGAGGCCGGCCGGGGGGTGGCTGCTGCTTATATAGAGGACTGGAGGCGGTCCTCCGGGGTGTCAGGGGGCAGCTGAGGCCTGCTGGGAGGAGGTGTTGTATGATGCATCGGCAGCTGCCCCAGATTGGGGTTCCGCTCCAATGACATTGGCGGTCGTCGGCGCCTGCGTGTTGCCGCGACACCCCACTGTCTGCTCCCAGGATCCTCTACGCATGCACTGCGCGGAGACGCATGCACGGATAGCAGACATGCGAATGCAACCGCACAGCGAACACAGACAGGTGCGCGCAGAGGATCCGAGCGCGGCGCGGGTGTTTTATTAGGGCTATAATCTGAGCGCCGCGGGCGCAAGGCAACCGCAGGCAAAAGGCCCCGCCCCTTGGGCGCCGCCAAGGGCTGAGGTCGCCGCCGCCCGCGGTTGCCATCCATCCGTCGGCCCCCGCACGCAAATCAAACCGGCTCCCCCCTGTTCCCTGGCCCTTCCGGAGTCGCTGGCGTGGCGCCCCCTGCGGCTGTGTCCTTTCCCATCGCTCGCTCGCTCGCTCCCACGTATCTGGTCTGGCGCGGCTCCAACTTGGAGGTGCCTTTCGGCTAGCTGGTACCAGTACCTGCGTCTTCCTCTCCATGGGATGGGCGGGGGCCTACTCCTCCTGCAACTTGGGGATTGATTACTGGTAGCTAATAATCTGGCTGTCCTGGGAGAGTTTTTAAAATGGATGAGACGAGCAGCTTTAACTTTCGTACTAGCCTTAATAATCAGTTATTAATACTAATCTGTGTGTGTGTGTGGGGCACCAGTGGTTGCGATGTGTGACGAGACTATGAGAGACAGAGACGCAGAGAGAGAGAAAGTAGTGGCAGGCAGGCAGGCAATGGCATGCCATGGGCGCCGGCGGTGGATCGGAGCCGTGGAGGTGCAGCGTGACGTACGTACGTACGTACGCCGCGCGCCGGGCAGTGGAACGTAATGGGATGGGATCTCCGGCACGGTGGCTTCCGCACCCGCAGGCCGCCGCATCGGGATTCACACATCTCAACCATCTTTGCTTTGCTCAGGCCGCGCGCGCGCGCTCTCCATCGGGTGGGGTTTCTCTCTCTCCTTTTGGCCTTTTGGGCGGCGCACCACAGATCATTGCATTGGCTGGTGGCGACCGCCGGGCCGCACGACCGAATGAGGACGCGCGGGCGCGGCAGCAAGCCAACAACAACCAAGCCAAGCAGGCCGCTCCGGAGACCACCGGAGCCACAGGAGCAGTGCGCGGCCGAGACGGCGAGACAGGAAGGAGCCAGCGGGGGTCCAAGTCTCGGTACAAGCCAAATTCCCCCCATCTCTTTGTGGACTCGTTCGGCGCGTAGAAGGCGACGGCCACGCCCTGCTAGCTACTTCTCGTGGCGTGTTGTAAGGGCTCCTTACAACATACGGAGTAGTGTTTGTTTACGGAGAACAGCGGCCGTGGGGCATGAATGTACACCGTCCTGCCACGCTGCTACCTGAACGGCAACCGGTGTGTGTCCAAATCTTACCCACAGGGGCTACCTCCAGATCGATCCGGAGCTCCGGGCCAGCCGTCCACGAAATGGGCTCTGGTGACCAAGGCGCCGGGGCGCCGCGCACCTCATCCTCGGCGTCACAACGAAGAGGTCCCCGTCGGACCGGAGGTGCACCACAGCTTGCCGACGGAAACATGAGGAGACGCAAGACAAGAGCCATCCTAAAAGTTGCAAGCTGTAATCTATCTAGGATCTTCAACAGATGCCAAGACACCAATTAGCAAAAACGGTGGCAAAGTCATTGAAAAGCAGGATTGGGAAAGTACCGAGAAGCAAAATTTGGAACCCAAGCAAAGCTACATCCTGTATACCTGCACGGCCATCAACGTGCTTCAACACAGTACGCAAGATATTGTCAGTGTTTCTCTAGCTCCTGCACGTGCACGTACAGCGAATCCAAATAATCGAGGGATCCTGTGCACCCAGGATGAGAACTGGAAATAAGATGGATAAGGAATACCTGCAGCAACAAATAGGCTGGATCAACGTGCTTTTTTTCCCTCCCTGATATAGCGCTAGAACAGTGTGAAATGTGGCAGGAAATATGAAACCATGTGCTACACCAACAAATAGGCGACAAAGGACCAGAATGGTTAATCTGTTGGGATCAAGTGGAATTAAACCACATATCAAGGACCACAATATGAAATGACAGCAGCAGAAAACGTCTACCTCCTATATATTCTCTGTGCAGCCCACCCACCGGGAATCTGTGCTGCCCTTGTTTGCCTGATTCACACCGATGGCATCAGCTGCGACAGTGTAAGCAATCGAGAAACCAACTCGCTCAATGTTGCAAGGGTACCCATGTACTTAGCAAACATTTGTGCAGATGAATGTCAGTAATACTATCACATATCGTTTTGAAAACTTCATATTATTTCATCCTCGTCATTAATGATCTAAGATGAAGCACACTGTTTTTCTTTACCACTCTTAGGCCAGAACTTGCTGACCTCCCATGAATATTCACCAGGATTTACCGTAAGCCTGATTCTCTTCCCTCCATCTCAGAGGATACTACAATCTGAAACTCGAGCAAATTAAGATACAAAACCTACCAGTGCATTAACTGAAGGAAAAAGACCTGCCCAACGAGAGCCAAAGGAGCTAAAGTTAGATACATCAAGATGTGTTTATACTATATATCCGGCTGACTACCAACGAGTGCATTAACTTGTTTATATGGGTGCTAGACTGCAGATTCCGATCTCATTCATCGACGGGTTAGCAACACATGTTTGATCTTGTAATTAAAAAATATATGTTTGGCTGATTTTTTTTTTGAGATTACACAGTACAACTAAGACACTCACAATGCACGCACACTCATACTCACACCCCTATGAACACACGTACGCAAACCCTACCCCTAGGAGCATCTTTGAAGACTGAGCCGGCAAATTCTCGAGATTGACGAAGTCACCGCGGGCGCCGCGCTGTCGACGGGAACGTCGCCTACCACTGAATACACAATGCTGTTAAATCCTATAATATTCGCTCTCACAGGGAGTCGAACCCAGGACCTCAGGTGCTACCGAGGCTTTTGTAACCACTGGGCTACAGGTCCTTTCGCATATATCAATATGTTTGGCTGATGGGTCGTTGCCTTTTGAAGCCCATCTGAGACAGCCCATTGCACACCTGCAAATTGGGCCGGGCAAGATGAAGGCCCTCGTGGATTCCAGCTACGAAGATGAAAAGGCCAGCATGTCTATGATCGCGAAGATACCAAAACTTTAGAGCCTAAAAAAATCCTCTCAAAAATATATTTTCTGCTGCCCAAAAAATATTTTCTTGTATTTTTTTTAAAAAAATAGGATGTTGCTCTTTCGGAATCAACCCTAGAAAAATCTTACTATTACTAATTGGAGGCTCCTTTTGAAATCTCCAGATGAAGTCACCTAGGATTTTAGGTGGACAGTCTAAAAAATAAAGAAATCTAATAAATTCTCACAAAAATCAGAAACATCCGGTCATCAATTTGGCAACTCTAATCATAATAGTCATTGGATCTATTATATTTTTCTTATAAAGTACCCACCTTTGCCATTATGAATATAGACTAAAGTAACCCCCTAAACATGTATCTAAATTACTTACCTCTGATATTATAAAAAATAATATAAAGTAACCCTCTAATCTTCATATAAATTACCCACTTATGCCATTATAAAATAGTATCAAATAACCACCTAAATTTATATATACTATCCAATGATAATACAATAAAAATTTAAAATCAATCCAAAACCTGAATCAAAACTATATGATTATAATAAAATTATAAAGCACATCAATATAAAATTCTAACTTCTATCATTATTAATATATTATTTATGTTATTATTTATATAAAAATACTAACCATAATGTGTGTGTCATCATATATTGATGTATAAGACAAGAGATTATATAATGTTCAATTAAATACATATCAAACATATATAAATGTGTGATGCAAAATGAGAGAAAAAATTTAGTAACTAAGCCTATCATATTTTTTACAATTATATAATGATAAATATGTATTTTTACACTACTAAATTAAAAATATTTAATTGGTTAAAAAGAGCGTGAGATAGATCATTATTAGATATCTCTAACTAGCCTGTGGGGGGGGGCACGAGTTGATAGACTAGTTAATAATAAAGAACATATAAACTCTTTCGGTCGTTTGGTGAATAAGCAGTACTGTTCGGTATTAAAACCATCAGCAGCTTATGCTCTGCTGTACGTCAAACCTTTTCCGCTTTACTGTGATGATATGAGTGTAACGGATGTTATAGCAATAAGAAAACTATAAACACTCTGATTCCACCTTCAAAAACACCAGTTATAAAGGGCTGTACTTTCTTCGTATTCCTACTGGGGAAAAGATCACATGAATACCCCCTGAAACTTTGCTGAAAACATCGCCAGTGACCCAACCTACTCCAACTACAAGCATTCCATGCTAAAAGAAACATCATTGGCGATATCACAAATGAGGCCAGAGTAGTACTCCACATTTTGAGATTGCTACTACTCTTAAGTGAAGGCAAATCAAGAGCAAGAACAAAACTATGGCTGTGACCCCCCTTAGCCCTGTCGACTAGGACACCGAGCGCCTTGTGATCCGCGACTGTGTGGACTTCACCTCCTCCGGGTTCACCGACCCAGGGCTCTCCGACGTGTCTGAACTGCTGTTCTCACTGGCGTTCGTTTTGCCGGACCAGAGCTTGCTCAGTATCTTCTTTGGCATCAGCATCCCCTTTGCCTTTCCTGCTCCACTCCTGTCATCACCGTTCTTGTTCGTGTCGCTGCTGCCACTGCTCCTCTCACTGCCGCCACTGTTGTTGGCCAGCCTCATCGACCTTAAAGAGTTGATGTCACTCGATGTTGGGACCCCGCACTCCTCCTCTGTTGTCGTTGTGGCTGCTGACCTGGAGCTGCCAATGGAGTTGCCATTCTCTCTGGGAAGAAGCGAGCGAACAGCGGATGGTAGCTCAGCTGAAGGGTCGCTCCTTGCCGAAGCAACAGATGCCCTGACTTGCTCAAAGAAGAGAACTTGCACAACCACGCGCAGGGGGAGGCGCTCATTCTGCACAGCATGCATGCACGCATCCTGCGACAGCTGCTTGCAGTCCATCAGTCCGCATAATTTCTTCTTTTCACTCTTGGATAGGCTTGGGTGCTCCTGTAAGCATGCAAAGCAGTGTTGAGTTTTCTGACTCCCAGCAATGCAAATAATCAGTTGAAACAGAAAGAGATACCTTCAGATACATGTCAATGGCACGATAGAGCCCGTCATGTGTTGGCCGGGGTAGAGAAGATGCCATTTCAGCAAGCGCCATCAACTTTGGAAGAGGAAGGTTGGGATCTTTGGCTATCTCAGCAAGATATCCATCGATCAGCTTCGCAACTGCCAGTTTTGACGCGCTGGAAACAGTCATCACACTCATATTCTCAGCCTCTACGATTTCTTCGTCATCTTGAAGTTTCGCCTTACCATTATCACTATGCTGCGACATGAACTCCTCCACTATTGTCATGACCAAATCTATGTTATAGAAACTGTTTTCATCTGTATTTACTGGTATAAGAAGGTCCGCAACTGAAGCACCATCCAATTGTGCCCCTATTCTCTTGATCAAGTTATTGCGATGGGACTCCCCAGATTCCAACAAGCATGCAGCTTTTAGCAGCTTAAGAAGAAAACCACATGACACTGAACCTTCCTCAGTGGGCAAGAGAAATACAATAGCATCAAGAGCTGCATGACGCTTTGTGCAGTCAACTCCATTACTCACAGCATCTTCAAGGGAACCAAGAAGTCGCCAGTATGCATAGGCCCTCAGTGCTTCTCCAATTACAACAGGGGGCATTCTTCCCTTTGCCTTAATGGTCATGATCACCCGCTTGTACAAATCGACCTCGAGCTCACAAAGGTCCTCAACCCACCAGTCATTAGGGACCATCGGTTGCTTCCTAACACCATTCCAATGAGAATCAATACCATTTTCAGATGGAAGTTTCTTTCTGTTGCAAGTGTATGACCACTCAACCTCTGATGGATCAATTGAAGCCTTCGATCCAATAGAGTCAATGCAGTGGTTGATTACCTTCAAATTCTCACACCAAGGTAGCAGTGACTTCGTGCTCTGTAAAACTATGATCGAGTCCTTCCAGGTGCGAAACACACTTGATGTCAGGAACACATCAATTTTGTATATGAGGTTTCCTTTATCAATTGTCTCAAACATCTCTAGATACTCAGCCGCACAACGGGCAGCGAGGACATTGTATGCATTGAGTGTTACAATCATGCCATAGCAAAACTTGGCACAAATTTCGAATGCTGAAGGTCCACCAGGGATGTCAGAGATATCCAATTCATCATTTTTCTCCTCATTGCTTGAAGCCACTAATCTTTGCAATCGCGAACTCTTTGATAGAAGAGGAAACTGAAAATAATTTGCAGAAACTGTGATTTTTTTTCTTGATACATAAAAGGAATGTAAACTAGTTATTTCACATAGAAGAAAGCTGCATTATATATGAACCAGCTGCTAATCATGAACTTAGCCAGAACTGAACCACAGTTGGCAGAAGGTGTGCAGTACATCCACCACCTGGGTCGAGTCTCTTTGGCTGAAACTTTTCCTTCTTTGTAAGAAAGATAACTAGTTATTCCAAGGTACTATTTAAGGAAAAGGCATATGCGGTAAACCAAACGTATAACATTTCCTTCTGTTGTAATGCAAGACTACATGCTAAACAAAGATGACAGAAACTATGAAACCTTATGTGCATCTGAAGATGGATATCCAAACAAAAGGAGTAGGATGTGATGCACTAGCAGATAAGAAACAGAAAAGGTACCATCATCTACACATTCACACAGTTAACATTTCAGGTGGCACAAAATATGACACTTTCACAATAAGGCCTACTTTGGTAATGCAGTGTACAGTATAGCTTGTTCAATGCATTCTGAGGCTAATAATGTGTGAAGCATATAGAAGTTGATACCTTGTGAAGATAAAATTTGATGTCCCCAATGGAGATAACAATGTCCGTTGCCAGCTCTGTTGCAACAAACCTGAAAAGCATGATTGCAGTTAACATCAGCATGGAAGCAAAGAACGGAAGTGGTGGAAAGACACATTATTATTAAAGTGAATAACAATAGGGCAAATATGTAAAAAACATTGCATGATAAACAGAACTACGCAATGTGTCAAAGCAGCATAGTTCATAAAGTGCACATGTATTATTATCCAAAGATATGGTTAGATACATTAGAGGATAAAAATCTTTTCATATGGATGCAAAGATGGTTAGGTGAATCCTTATACTCTAAATGGTGCAATAATACAGAGCTGAAATGACATGATGTAACAGAATCACCACTCGAATCACCTAAAGGTGAGGTAACAGTGACAGAGCATTTGTAATTTGCCCCAAGTACATGAAGCAAAATTAGAAAAAGGAAAAAGCAACATCACATATAGAAGCAGTGTGCATGAAAGATATAACTAATTGAACTGATATGTGGTCCAACAAAAATGAATAAACAATAAATAGGTTTATCAAAGCAAAGAGAACTTATTGAACTCCGAGATTTAAATTTACATGATGGACCACAATGTCGCCAACCAATCCACTACTAATCAGAAAGGTCAGTACTAAGCAATGTAAAGAAAGGAACTATTGAGTAAATCGTCATGAGCCTCCAAAGTACAGAAGAACTTTAAGAACATATTCCACTGAAAAGAATCAAGGACAGCTTAGCCCATAAATAAGCTCAGTAAGACAGTTAACCATCTGCATGTAATCATAAGATGCGCTGCTTAGCATGACAGGCCATTTGTTTCATGTTGATTGTTAAATGAGAGGGCAATCCACAGTCCCATAACTGGCACACATGCCGCATAATATAGTGCACGCTATGAAACACAAAGTAGTTATATAGCCTTAAGAAGATGAAACTGATCCAACAAATGTTTGTTTTAAGGAGTAAACTTAAAACCTTAATGGGCTTAGTGGCGTTCTAATATCATAACACTAATTTTCCATACGTCAAAATTGATGGACGCTCCATGCTGAATTCTAAGCTCAAACAAGTATAAAAGTAATAGCACTAGCACCTACGGATGTCATGCTTCCTTTCCAGCTTATCTTACATGTGACCAGTCACTGGTAGCCCATTGAGCAACTCCATTAATACAAATTTTCTTTCTGAAAAATTGTCCAAAGTAAATTCACTAAAACTTGGATAATTAGCAGATTCAAGATGCAGTTCATCAGGAAAATGGAACCAATTCCTCTGAGGCTTCTTTCCGCAAAGTGAAATGGATCCTAAAATTCATGCCATAAGATCCCTAGAACAATTCATTGGACTAACACTCAGGGCAGCATGGCCGGTAGTGGTGAAGCAGGACTAAAACAGTGAGACTAAAACTCATAATCTGAAAGAACTGTGGAGCCAAGACAGGAAGAAATCAATTAACCTGATATTACTGCCCTCTGTCTGCAAGGCATCGGGCTTTGATCCAAGCTTCATATACTTCATTGTGCCACGCCGAGAAATGACCCGAAAACAAGAGAGAAAATCTTCCTCTTTCTTTTGTTATCCCAAGCTCTTCTTCTTCCCCCCACCAATCACCACCACATGAGAAGCAAGGAGGAGCACAACAACCCCACAGACAGCACTTAACCAATCCGTCAAGAAAGTACCAAACCGGTGGCCACCGGCATGTGAATGCTTCCCAGGCAACGGAAAGGACAGGACCAACAACTGGTGATAAAGATCCAGCAGGCCTAACTGTCCCCCTATCCCAGTGGCAAAGCCCCCACCAAATCGGGTCAAGAACCCAACTCCTCCTCTAGATCAGTAAACTACTCACAGCAGATGCATCAAGATCTGGGTCGCAACGCCTAGAAGCCAAGATCTCTTCCTCCTCCTCCGAGCTGGATGGATCTCACACCACGCGGGCGGCAGAGGGAGTAGCAGCACCTGCAGAGCACAAGGGCAGCATCTCGTGGTGAGGGGACAGTGGGAATAATTGGCGACTCGATGTTGGGAGACCATGGGAACAAGCACCAGTGAGGGGAGGAATCTTATCTCGTTAATTTGGCAAGCAAGCACATGAATGAATGGCAAAACAGGTTGCAACAGGGCAATTTTTTTAAGGATCTAGCACATGTAGGCAGTCAAAACGGTGACTAAAGAATTGCAATCCACAGACCACAGGTTTTGTAATTTTTTTTCCCCCGTAGACAAAAGGATTGGAATGCGCACAAGGAAATTGACAGAGAAAATTTCCTGTGGGTTGATCCCCATTAGTCATCCCGACACCACACAAACACATGCTGATCTCCTGCCTCCTCAACCGTGGAAAAAAAAGGATGAACACGCGTGGCTCCCAGAAAATTTTGTGAATTTCTTTCAGTAAACCTGAAGCGCAAGTTTCAGCAATGCAAAGCCGGAGTGTGCAACCGATCTTGTCGAATCAAAAATTCACTCAGAAACCTTTTCCCAACTAGAAGAATTTGTGACAATTAGCGCGAAAGAAAAAAAAAACATCTTGTCTTGGTGCACGAGACCGAAGTGATTCCCAAGAACATGGGGAGCGGATGGGGGCGACGGCCGACGGCAATGGCGCGACCTACCTGCGCCGGGAACGCGACGAGCCCCCCGGCGACGCAAGGAGGCAGCTTGTGGGAGGATTTGCGGCGAGAAACGGGGGGTTTTCTTGGCACGGAGCTTCTGCCCCCACAACACAAAGATGACACCAGAAAAAATGCGGTTTTTTCAGAGGGGGAAGTGGACAAAGAGCAAAAGAAGAGGCAGCTTTTCAGGACGAGGAAATGACCGAACCAACATCATCAAGAAACATTCCTAACCAACTCCAGTACTAGCAGCAGACAGCGGCTGATCCCAGACAATTTTTCTTTTTTTTTAAAAAAAAAGAAAGCTTTCAATAGAGAAAAAAATGTGCTGCAGATTTGACGCCAAAATGAATCCAAATTTGTTCTCTTCAAAATTGAAGGGGCCAAAGAGAGGGAGGGCAAATCAACAGAAGCACCTCACCTTCCTCGTCTGCCTCCGGCAGTGCCGCCCTACGCGAGCTGCTCCGGCGAAGCGCGCGGTGGCAGCGGAGCCGCCGGAAGGCCAGGGCGGGGCGCGGCGGCGGGAGGGCGGCCGACGCCGAGGATGGCAGGGCGGCTAGTGGAGGCGGAAGCGATCAAATCGCGCTTTCTCTTTTGGCCGCTGCTCATCAGCCGTGTCCTCCTTCCAGAGCAAGTTGCAGGCACTGCTGCGGCGACGCAGGGCAGGGGGCCATGGAGGATTTGGTTTATCTTTAAAAGCTGGTGCGGTGGGGGTTGTGGTGGGGTGGCCGGGTGGGGTGGCGATGCATGGCTATGTGGGGTGTGGCTTGTGAATGGGCGGCTTTGCCCCTCCCTCCAAACTGTTTCATGCTGGCCCCTCCTTTTCCTCTTTTCCCTCTAAACTAGACTCCATAGATCATGTAGCCAATTTATATGTTGCTGCTTTTCTTTTCTTTTTTAGATTACACAGTACAACTCAGACCATCACAACGCAAATACACTCACACACCTCTATGAACACACGTACGCAAATCCTACTCATATGAGCATCTTCGAAGACTGAGCCGGCAAATCCTCGAGATTGACGAAGTCACCACAGACACCTCGCTGTCGACGGGAACGTTGCCTACCACTTAATGCACAACGCCGTTAAATCCTAGAATATTCGCTCCCATGGGAAGTCGAACCTAGGACCTCAGGAGCTACCGAGACTCTTGTAACCACTAGACTACATGTCCTTTCGCATATGTTCATACTTTTCATCACGCTTTCCCATGCTTAACAAGTTTTTTTGTGATTATTTTCTTACTGGAGGATTTGATTTGTGTGGGAGAAGAAAGTAGGCACACTTTTGGTATATATTCATTCAGCTTCCTTTTCTCTCCCTTGAAAAAAAAACAGTTAACTTCAAATGGGACTTGATGAGGCCCCTGTGATTATCATTGAGTTGTTGGACAATAGTACTAATGTTCCTTTGGAATTTTATCAGCATTGGACTGAACAGTGGTTATAGTTTATCTTTTTGATGAAGGGTACAGTGTTAGACTTGAAGTCAGTCCCATGGAGCCCTGCTTAGGGGACCATGAAAAATATCAGCACGAGAAATGGCCACAATTCATTAAGCTGTCGCAAAGGCAATCAATTGCATGCAACAAAGGCGTCCATCGTCTGATCGTCCCAGCTAGCTGGGACCCTCTCGTGCCTCGTGCCGTGTCGGGTTTAGATTTTTAAGTATGATTGGCACATCGTGCCGTGCCGTGCTGGCACGACAAGTCTATTATCAATCAAGCCCAAGCACGGCTCATGGCACGCCGGACGTGCCGTGCCGGCCCAAACACGGCCCTCTGGATACTTGCAATTGTTTATAGCATCGATACAAAAATATTACTATTGCAATTAGAAAGCACATAAACTATCGATGGTATGAAAATTACATGATTTTTTTGAATGAATAATATTTTCTTTCATGATTGTTGTCGATTAGAAAGGAAGATTAACTGTCAAAATAGAACAAGGGGCTACGTACTGACTGATGGGCTATTTTCGTGCCGTGCCGGCCCAGGCACGGCTCAAAATGCGGGTCGTGCCATACAGCCCGTCATGCTGAGATCCTAGGCACGGCCCGGCCCTCATGTTCGTGTCGTGCCAGCACGCGGCCCAAATTTCGTGCCGTGCTGTGCTTTGGGTCGTGCCAAATGATCGTGCCGCGACCCGCCAAAAAATAGCACGGTCCAAGTCCCAGCTCTAGTCCCAACTAGCAGTTTGTTAACAATAACCACAGCAGGCAGATTTCCAACAATACTTGCTGTGGCCAGGCTTACAGATACTGTAGCGCCAATTAAAACAAAATATGCCGCTACCTTAAATTTGAGTGGGTATTCTTAAATTCGCATGAGCTAATTTTACTGATTTAATTTGTATCAAGAGAACACTTTCTATGAGTAAAGTGTGGCCAACAGATCGATCCAAATGCGTAAATGCAAAACAGTATAATTTGTGTTTTACATTTGAATTTTTTCCCTCATTGAAGGAACTAAAAACTAGGGATGAAAGCGGGATGGAAAATTCCCGTATATCGCATTTCGTATTTATGATATCGTTCCCGACCGTTTTCATTTTCAAAAAATATAAAAATTATCATTTACAATTAATTTTATAGTTGTTTTCGCCATATTTGATTTTATAAATTTTATAAATTTGGAAAAATCCCGATCCAACCATTTTCGTTTTCTGTATTATAATACCGCGACCGGCCCTGCCTAATCGTTTTCATCCTACTGAATACAGTTCTGAGCCGTACACTCCAACACCTCCAGGTTTGATAAAATTTTGTGTAGAGCTGCTGCTCTCAGCACATAAATGTGTTGCCCTTGCTGTTTTTCTTCTACTTTTGAAAAGGAAGCAAGGTAGTAGGATACTCATGCACTCAGGTACACCCACAACCATTGTAACACCCGCATTTTCAATTTAGGCACCCAAATAAATTTAACTAGATTTGTTATAGGTTCGAATAAAGTTTTAATTATTTTCTCTTGAATTTAAAGCATTTATCGTGAATATAAATAAATTACATATCCATAAAAAGAAATATAATGTTGTATAGGTCTTGAGCATTCATGCCGCCTTTACATTGTTTTATTGCTTGTTGTTTAATTAAAATTCAAATTCTCAGAATTTGAATTTAAATTGAACTTGTTTGAATAAATTTCAAAAGAAAATGCAAAACCTTTCTCCCTCTCTCTTCTCTTTCCAGCCCGGCCCAAAACCCTCTTCCCCTCCCTTTTTCTTCTTTTTTTTGTAAAGGCCTCGTAGTGAACCTCTCGTCATTCACCAAAGAAAGTGTTTAAGGGCCTTGCAAATTCGGGCGATAGAGGAACACAAATTGTGAGTAAAGTGTACAACCTCTGCAGAGTGAAAACTAATATATCAGCCGTGCTCACGGTTAAAAGCGGCTTGGACACTCACATGATAATTGAACTTGAAGGTGATCTTAATCGATGTTGTTTATTTATGTTGTTCAGTTATTTATTTCAGTTATATACTTGTGGGATTAATGGTATAAACTTGAACTTAGTTAACGCTTGCTAATTAAAACTTGATCAACTAAAAATGCTTATTGCAGTCAAACCATGTCAGTCATTCCTTGACTTATCCTTGCATGTAGAATAATTTATTCCTGCCACTTGTTGAGTACCAACCATAAGAGTACTCACCCTTACATAACGCTGTTCAGACCAAGATAATTGCCCGGAGTTCCCTGAAGACTTCAAGGAGTACTAGGCGCATGTCTCCCAGTCATCTGCCTGTGAAGACGTTGTTCCGCTACTACTCTGATACGTTATTTATTTGTTATGTTTAAGATTGTCGGTCAGGTAATAAAGTACTTGTTACTTTCTTTTGTTATGGCATTGTAATGATATTTCACTTTATCATATGTGTTTTGAATTTGATCCTGACGCACGTATGAGATGTATTCGTTTTTTTCTTGAACCGGGTGTGACAACCACATAACAGGATTGAAGCCTTGCCTAGCTTCGGCACCCACAGAGTGGATCACTTCTGACCGGCTAATAGCCGAGCTAAATAAGACTACAGCGAGCTATATAGACCTATTAGCTACCAAATTATACGTAGAGAGAAACAGATGTACCATGCCTAGCTAGCTTTAGCTGGAGATTTAATTAAAATTAATTCTCTATTTTCATTTCTACATGCTCCCACTTCCATGTACATGTATCAATCCTAGCACATCATCCATATCTAGATCTAGTGGCTCACATTGGTTCCGTGTGCCACCTTTGTTCAGCAACTAGTAGTAACAACGATTTCGCTATATATATACCACTTATTCAGAACCAACCCTAATTCCGCGACCATCAATCAGTCCTCGCCTTGAGAAGACCTTGAGATAAACCCCATCATGTGCACGCTGATCGTTTCAACCAATTGCTTTCGACGAAAGCCACACTGCCATGGATGGCGTGCACACGCTGCCCATCGATCAATGGTGTCGCCTTGACGTTTTCCCGCCCCCATCCCGTGTGCGTCGACGCAGTACAGCATGCAGGCCCCAGAAAAAATAACTGTATTTATCCTCGTATGCTAAGATTGAACCTGGATTTTCCCCCCCTCTCCCGTGCAAGATGACTTGAGGGGCGCACGTAGCCATCAGGGGCGGACACGATCCTCGCTGTCGCTGCCAGCAGGGGACACAGGGCTTCCTTGACAATGGACGCTGCTGGTAAAAAATTGTCCCTACTAGCTAGACTACTGGAGTTTTTTTTTTCTTTTTCATTTTTTTATTTTTGCCCTGGAGAGATTTTTTTTTAGAATGGGTATCTGGTTCATAAATATAATACTATTAGAGCTATGTTTTTATGTTTCTTTTTTGGTGAGTTTTTATATTTCATTTCTGGTGGTGTTTATTTGGCTGAAATTCAAAGCCAAAGGGTGGTCACGGATCATGCATGATTCTGATGTTCTCTTCACAATACTTTTATATATTTTTAGCTCGAAATTATATAAGATAGAAATCCAGCTCTGTTACGTTTAAGCCCTGCTTTTGTATTATCTGGCCTTTTTTTTTTAAACGAACCGGCAGGAGAGCTGCCTATTATATTAATTAGAAGGGAAAACCCAAAGAAGGCTTAAGGTACAACACTATACAAAACGCCTCCTAAATAGCGCGGAAGCAAAGCAAGACAAAACTTTACGCTTAGCACTTAAGCTCTGCTCACTAAATTAGATAGGTGCTTGTCTCCGGCAAGACTCCAAGTCAAAATTTCATCTTTGATCTTTGCTATGATCATGAAAGAAGGTGCCTCTAAGCGATCAAAGATTCGTGCATTGCGTTCTTTCCAAATCTCCCAGCAGATGAGGATGATTATAGATTTAACCCCCTTCCGCGAAGCTCCCATTGTTCTCGCTTGTGCCGTCCACCATGTGTGGATTGATTCTGCCGGCTCCCAGTTGGCAGGAAGTAGTGGTGGTGCCGCTAGCCAGTTAGCAAGCTCGGTCCAAATGTGTCTCGTAAATCTGCACTCAAAGAATATGTGGTTTCTGGTCTCACGTGCTCTTCGGCATAGCGAGCATACTGGGTTGTGAGGCCAGCCTCTCGAGTGTAGTCTGTCAGCCGTCCAAAGTCGATTTTGAATAGCTAGCCAGCTGAAAAACTTGCATTTTGGAGGCGCCCAGGCTGTCCAAATGAGATCACTGAAGTTTGTACTACTGGAACCCAAGAATTGTGCATGGTAGGCTGAGCTTGCCGAGTATTACTTGGATTCAGTTAGCTTCCAAGCAATTTCATCCTGTACGCCTGACCTTAGATGTATTTGCCGTGTCTCTGTCCAAACCTGCACAAACTCGGCAAGATGACGAGCTGAGAAGGATGGGTGCTGAAGATCAATGTCTCTGATCCAGGTGTTAGCATGTAGAGCTTCATGTAGTGTTCTATTCTTTCTTTTTGAAATTTCAAACAATGATGGTGCTACATCCCTTGGCCTGCGTCCTTGCTTCCATGCGCTGTCCCAAAATTTTGTTTTCCTTCCATCTCCAATTGTAATAGTGGTTGCTGCAGCAAAAAAAAGTTGGTCAGTGTCATTGCAAGGGATCTCTTCTCCTGCCCAAGGCTTATTATCCGGATTCCAAACTCTCCACAACCATCGTAGGCGGAGTGCTCGCGCAAACTTTTTCAGGTGCAGAACACCTAAGCCTCTGTTCTTCTTTGATCTTGCCGTCCTTATCCAATTGACTTTGCATTTTCCACCAGTTAACCTTTTTGTGCCGGCCCAGAGGAATTGCCTTCGTTTGTTGTCAAACTCTTCCAATGTAGCTTTTGGGGGCTTTAGTGCTAACAAGAAATAAATAACTTGAGGTGTTAGAACCGACTGGACCAATGTGAGCCTCCCAGCATGACTCAGATTTCTTCCGTTCCAACCATTGAGCTTTGCCACTGTTTTGTCTACAAGTGGTTGAAAGTCAATCCTTCTTAAACGAGCAGTGGTTAGGGGTAGGCCTAGATATTTGACTGGAAAATGAGATTGCTTGGCTGGCAGTTTTCCTAAAATGTTGGCCATATTTAAACCGGCGCAGTGGATTGGCACGACCGTGGACTTGTGAAAAATTGTCTTTAGTCCAGTTGCTTCCCCAAACAAGGTGAGGAGCTCTGCAAGAGAAGACACCTCATTTTGCTTTGGCACTAGGAACAATGCCGCATCATCCGCGTACATCGAGATTCGATTGCCTGGTGTTCGCCCTCTGATTTCACTGAGGATGCCCCTTTCTGTCGCTAAGGCAAGAAGTTTTTGCAATGGGTCGATGGCAATGACAAACAATAATGGCGATAGCGGATCGCCTTGTCGCAACCCTCGTCCATGGCGGATCGGCTAGTTTGGGACACCATTCAGCAGCACCCTTGAACAGGATGTTGACATGAGGGAGGCAATCATGTCACGCCATCTGACTGGAAAACCCAAGTGTCTCAAAAGGCTGAGCAAGTAGTCCCAGCGCATTGAGTCGAAAGCTTTGGCAATGTCCAGTTTAAGGAATAGAGTTGGGGTTCGATTTTGATGGAGACGTCTTGCTGTGTTCCGTACTGCCAAGAAATTATCATGAATACTTCTTGTTTTGATGAAAGCGCTCTGATTAGTTGAGACAATATCGTTCATGTGTGGCGCAAGGCGCAGGGCAAGTGCCTTTGCAATTATCTTGATGAAGGAGTGGGTCAGACTGATTGGCCTAAAATCTGTGATTTCTTCGGCACCATCTTTTTTAGGTAGCAAGATGATGTTGGCTGAATTAATCATCTGTAGGCTGGAGCATCTAAGAGCATGAAAATTATTGGCCGCAGCAACAATGTCATCCTTTATGATATCCCAGGTTGCTTTGAAAAAAGCTCCTGTTTATCCATCTGGCTCGGGTGCTTTATCAGACGGCATTTGGTAGATCACCTTCCGTAGCTCCTCTTCCGTGAACGGTGCTTCCAGATCACTAAGATCATGTTGTGCAATTCCGAGGGCTTCCCAATTCAGGTCAGCTAACCGGGGTGGGGCGTGCTTCAGCATATTGGTGAAATGATCTTGAATAACCGATGCCTTCTCATCATGCGTTACTGCCCAGCCTTGACCCTTTTTTAACTGTTGGATGTGATTTTTCCTTCTCCTGGCTGTCACCATGGTTTACCAAACCGTCGGTAACCGGACCGGTTTGACCGGTAACCGGTCAAACCGGTCCGGACCGGTACCGGTTTGGTCCGGTTTGAAACCGGCCAAATTTTAAAATTTGAATTTGAATTAATAAAAATGAAAAATTCTCAAAAAATTCCTAAAAATATTTCAAGGTACGACGAATCTAATGGTGTAAAATTTTCCCAAATATTTGATCATTTAGTATGGTTTGCGGAATTTAGAAGTTAAATCAAAAAAGAAAAAGAAAAAAAACGACGGCCCATTAAGGCCCATCGCGCGGCACAGCGTATTTAACCTATCCCCAACCGTCCCGCAGCCTCACCCGCCCCCCGTCCGCTCCTCTCGCCCCCTAGGAACCCCTGTCCGCCTCCAGCACCCGCCGTCCGCCGCCCTGACCCGGCCATCCGGCCCCTGAGAGCGGCTAACCGGTACCCCACACCGGTAAGCCGGGCCGGTACCAGATCTACCGGTTAGCCGCCCTTGGAGGCCGGTTTACCGGCCCGGTTAGGCGGTAAACCGCCACGAGCGGCGGTAAGCCGCCGGCAGGTGAGGTTTTTTTCCCTAGATGATTTTAGATGATTTTTTTAGGATTTAGGTGTATGACTTAGGTATATTTAGAATGTAGGTAAGATTTAGGATTTAGGATGTTTTAGGATTTAGAATGTTTTAGGATTTAGGTGTATTTAGATGATTTTTGACACTATGACTTAGGAGTTAGAATATTAGATGATATATTTTTGTTGTCCATGTATGCAGATAGATAATGGCAAGCAGAGATGTTGTATGGGAACACGGGGAAAATCTTTATCCCGGATGGCGATGCAACTATTGTCGTACACAGAAAGGAGGAGGTGGTGCGACTAGATTGAAACAACATTTGGCTGGGCGCGGGGCGGAGGTGGTCCATTGCAGGAATGTGCCACCTGATGTGCGGGACTTCTTTCAGCGTGAGTTGGATAGGGCAAAGAAGGCAACTGCTGACCGGGCTCGAGAGAGGTTGAGACGGGAGAAGGCTGCAGCGGAGGGAAACTATCCCGGTGATGAAGAAGATGAGGAAGCTCAGGTGCAGCGTGCCATGGATCTATCAAGAGCGGAAGCAGAGTTCCGACAGGGGGTGGAACAGAGAGGAGGTGCATATGAGCGTGGAGGAGGTAGTGGTTCGACGAGGGGCAATGTTATGCAGAGGATGTTTCGAAGGTCCACTTCGCAGAGGGAAAGTCCTGTGGTGGAGGACTATAACTTGGCAGCTGGTGGGAGAAGAGGAATGATGCAACCAAGGATTGATACAGGCTCCTGGACGCAGAAGGGTAAGAACGCAAAGGAAGCTATTGGTAAAGCTTGGTCAAAGTTTTTCCATATTGCAGGAGTTCCTGGAAGACAGGCTGACAGTCCATACTTTATCAGTGCGGTCAGGGAGACACAAAAGTGGGGTAAGTTTTCTTTCATTGCAATGATACCTATGAGCGTACATCCTTGTATCTCATGATTTTCATATGGTTTGCAGGTGAAGGTATCGCTTTGATGTCCAACGCCGAATACCAAACCGCGTCCCAAATGGGGGTCTTCCCATTTCTACGTTGAACTTTCGTTTCATGTGTCTGGTGTATGACTCTGTATTTGTATGCACGCTTATTACTATTGTATTTGTATGTATGATTATAACTTGTTGCTTTGGTATGGTCATTTACATTAAAATGTGCATAGCTCATGCCGAAATTTTCTTTTATTTTACACCGGGATCTATTTTTGAAGCGGCGGAAAACTAACCGGCATACTGGTCCAACCGGCCGGTATACCGGTATAACCGGTCGATATACCGGTATAACCGGCCGGTTTACCTGTTCGGGCGGCCCCTCCCACATCACCGGTATACCGGCCAAACCGGCCGGTAAACCGGAACGTCCGGCCGGTATACCGGTCCGTACCGTTTGAACGCCGCGATTTGAATTCAAACAAATTCAAACTTCCTTTTGTCCGGTTCCGACCGGTATCCGGCCTAACCGGACCGGTAAACCGGTACCGGAGCCCGGCGGTTAGGCCGGTCCGGTCGGGAATGGAAACCCTGGCTGTCACTCGCCGATGAAAATATTTTGTGTTTGCATCCCCTAGCTTGAGGTTGGTTATTCTGGACATTTGTTTTCGACGAGCTCTTTCAACTGCCGCCAAAGCCTAGAACCCGTCTCTTCAACTTCATTCTGAGGTGCAGTTCTTCCTCAGATAACTGGCGATGTTCCTGTGCCACATCTAGTCTTAGGATGACCTCCTTGGCCATTAGTAGTTGCAGCCTTACATCTGAAATAATTGAGTTGCTACATTGCCTCAAAGCCTTGGCCGTTTCCCCTAGTTTATGGAAGAGCTTGTGAAAAGGCTCATAGTGCCCCGACATCTTATTCCAAGCTGTTGACACTGTATCTTTGAACCCCGGTAGTTTGGTCCAGAAATTCTCGAATTTGAAGGATCTTGGCCTCCGAGGGCCTCCTTGATTTGATAATAGGACCGGGCAGGCCTTTATATACCACCATTCGGCCGCCGGACCTGGATCGACAAGGGTGTTGTTGGCAAGAAGAGCGTAGGTTTGTAGTGGGCAATGGATGAAAGATTGCTGTCGTGTCCGTGAGATATATCTGTGGCAGACAAGGTATCTCGATCGATCACCTCCCGGTGTCATGGAAGAGGCACGGGTGACCGCGACGTCTGAGGCCCAGCGCCGCCGCACCGGATTTCTACTACGCCGTCGTGCAGCTAGCTGGGTTGCCACCGGCCTTTTCTTAGCTGTGTCTGATCGTTTTTGGTAACCTAGTGGAAGGCATATCAGACACGAGAGTGACCCGGCCCCAGGTAGATATGACCCTGTGTGGTTCACTTTATTGGGGGAAATCGTTTTTTTATAATTATTGGGGGAAATCATAGTAGCTTGTGCTGTTTGCACCGGCTATTGGTGTTAAAATATGCAAAATCATTTTACTATATTACTGATTACTGTATATACCATTTGTATATAATAAGTGCATTTTACGGGGCAGCATTTCCAGGATTTATTATCAGCTTATTAGAAAAGAACATGTACGTAATGAAACAGTTTTACAGGGATTTGAAACGAATTAAACATCTCGTTCCTACCAGGGTATTGTATATATCTATGTATTTTTGATAGGCTCACAACATAGAAAATTAGTTCAAAGAGGGTTTTTTGAAGGACCAGTCTGTAACAAGGTATATATCTCCAACCAGTTAGGCACAGAAAATGACACATGCACCAGCAACATCAAAAACAGTAGTGTGTACTTGTTGTAACAACTTTGATGGATGCTATTTTTTTTCTCTCTGTTTAATTTTTTTATGAGCATGGCACTAATAGATCTCTTATATATTCATGTCGAACGGATCGGAGGTGATTATCATCAATGTAGATTGCCCCCCCTAAACATGGCATGCTAACCAGTAACGGGGTTGGCATGGAGTGGCCCAAGTCAAAAGTGTGATTTGGGTCGCTCTTCCTGCCTGCTTGGAATTGGTAGGCAGCTACGTCAAGCAATCCACCCTGCATGGCTTCATTTGGCATTCGCTAGCTAGTGTGGTATCGAATCTTTTATTCGAGACCTCTGATCAGACCTCCATTTGCCCATAATACATATTCCCTGTGTGCTGTGGGCAGTTGAGGGCATTTCCAGATCATGTGACGGATCGGAGGTCGGGTATAAAAACCCCCACCCATCTTCATTGTACGGGGATTGAGTTTTTGGGGGAATATAGTGCATCTTTGGTTCCCAAAACCCCCTCGTTCTCTAGCTATCCGCCTTCCTTTTTATGCGGGTTTCGCAACTTGGATCCCAACATATCAAGCACGATCAGCAGGGGCCGGTTCAGTCTTTTGTAGGGCGAGCTTGCCCTTCTTCCGTTCTTTTCCTGAAACAGGGCATGTGTAACACCCGGATACTCCGGCCATTGGCCCGGATACTCCGGGCGTGGAGTTTCTAATTCCCCTAATTGGGTCATCTGGGTCCCACAAATATAATAAACACACACACTCTCTCTCCCTCACAGCTCACTCTCCCTCACGTTCACTCTCTCCCTTTCACTCCCTCATGAACTCTCCCTCTCCCTCACAAGCTCTCCCCCTCCATGAGGCCCTAGGGTGCAAATCCCCCATCTAAACTTGATTTCAAGGCTGAGGAAGTTTCAATCGGCGTGGATAACCTTACTCCCCATGAGTTCCTTCCAAGAGAACCTTGGATTTCAAGTTCTTTGAGCAAGAAAAGCTCATCTTAGGTATTTAACTTGTGCCGCCCCGATCTATGTTTCTAGGAGGTTCTAAGTGATTTCTTTTGGTCAATCAACTCTATATGCATCCCTCAACTAGGATCTAAAAGGGTTTTGATTTTGGTGGGTTGGTTTTGCCAAAATCAAGATTTCAGTTTTTGGGGCGAAAATGCTGTCAAGCCCGAAGACTCCGGGTATAAGCCCGGATACTCCGGGTTTTGAACACTCCGGGGGAAACTCCGGGTATAGGCCCGGAAACTCCGGATTTGGGAGTCCGGATACTCCGAGAAGGTGCCCGGATACTCCGGAAAATGTTGTCCCGGATACTCCGGGTATATTCCCGGATACTCCGGATTTTTGGTCTCGAATTTGAACAGTGGTGAATGTAAAACTAGGTTTATTAGCTTTATATTTCCATGCTCGGTAGGATAGAACTATAAAGTGTGTTATTTGACAAATTTTACATGTAATTTTTAATGGTGCTAGATAAAATGTTTCTTTTATAGATTATAAATGCATAGTTGGAGTTAGGAGAATTCTAAAAATACAAAACCAGTTGGGTTAACTTTGTGTAGACTCATGTAAGGTTTAATTAACCTCCGCCGGTGTAGTTGTTTATAGTTAGGCAATATCGAACTTGTGCTTGTGTTGCTCCACTTTTTATTGCATTATCCATGCATTCATACATATGCATCGTTGCATCTCATTTAGGTACGCTAGATGTACGACGTGTGGACGTGAAGCACGCGGTGTGGAGTCGAACCATAAGACGGTGTTTGGCGGATATCTCCAAAAGAAGGAATGGCCCTAAGAAGCAGCCGAAGACCCGGCTCAAGGTCGGGAGGGCCCAAGGCCTTGATAGCTTTAACACTAACTTAGTGTTACCCTCAGGCAAGCCCCGGTGCACATCCCTCTATTTTAAATTATGACGCCTATGTATATGTTCTATTACTTGTGCATTAGGTGTAGGAATTGTTTGGAACCTTAGTTGCATGATTCCCTAGGATTCCCTGAGTTATACTAGTATGTTTAGGACGATAGAAGTGCTATGCTTAATAGTCGCGATAGAAGTCGAGTGACTCTTGTCACTCGCGAGATATAGGAAAGCTTTAGAAGCCGAGTAATTGCCGGTTACTCGCGAGATACATTATTATCTTTGTACTTCAGTATTTGACTTGGATTGGAATGGATATGAAAATGTGAGACCGGGCGGGGATGATGATGTTAGGTGGCAGCAGGACAGGGTTTCTGGGTGCCTTAGCCCCGTCTGTGTCGTTTAAGGACCAGTCGTTGTGGCAGTGCTGATCGGGGATTGAATGGTACTAACCGCATGCCGGGAGTAGGAGGTAGTCGAAACCGGTAAGCCTAGTACTGCCTCGCTTCGAAAGTACAGAACTGCATCACCACCCCGTAGGGCAAGTCGAGTAGTCGCGGAGAAACGGGATGCATATGTTTACTTTTGGTGGTCTCACGTTGAGCTCGGCTGACTATATGAAGGTGGGGTAGTTCTGTAATTCGAGGCGGGGAGGGGAATGGTTGGTGCGTGTGGTCCGACGGGCTTATGCGTGCCGTGTTGGTTAGGTCCACCTTGCAAGGTTAAATCGAATCGATTCGCCGTGTCTCGCGGATATGAGGGCCTTGATCTCTTTGTCACCTCGTAGCAAATGAGTTAGAATGTTAGAGATATGAAAATATATACTATTCTGAATCTTAATTGGATGCTTCAACATGTGTGTGTAGACAGGCGAATATTAGTGAGAGTCTATCCATATAAAATATGCAGTTAAACCTTGAAAGTAAGGATACACCTCTAGTCGCTATTTCTGCAAAACAAACCGCCAGCCAAATGCCGTGCATGTCTAGATATGTGGGCTAAGTTATACCCACTGGTCGGGTAAGTCTTGCTGAGTATTAGTTGCTCAGGGTTTGTTGTTTACCCTATTTCAGGTATAGGAGCTAACTAGGTTTCACATCGGTGGGCTCGATGTGGCGCCTTGTCTTCACGTCTTGGTAGTCCCCGACTTATTTAGTTGGTTTCATTTATTCTCTAGTAAAAATGCTTTGTAAGTTAGATTCTTCTCCGCTGCTATCTTTTCTTTTGTAAAGTTTAAATTTAAAGCGGTTTTGTAAAAGCCTTGGTATTATTTACTATTTTTGTAAGTTTTTATCATGCTGGTACCTTCTGTGCTCGCCTTCGTGCGAGACTTCTGGTGTGTTTCGATCGGCCTGTGGGTTAGAAATAGCCTGTCGAGTTACACTTAATTAAGCTAATGCGCCAGATGATGGCGGTTACGCTCAATTAAGCGTTTTAACTCGGCGGGTCTGTCACAGCATGTATATACGTGTGCCCTTAATTGGCTTGTATACATGCATGCATTGCAAGACTGATCCTGAAGAAAACGCCACCTGTTTTGGTGCTTCAAGATATTGCATTGACACTTGGATCGCACGGACAAATTATTCATTTCCTTACATTTTAACTTGTCGATCGATCGATGTCGCTGTAATAACGAAGAGAAGACAACGTGAATGTGTTCATCGATCATGTCTTCGTCCTCGTCAGTGAACTGACAAAATAAATCGGAAAAGCTAATATCAATGACTTTAATTCGACTCCATGTACGTACCAGCGTGTATGAAATGAAATGATCAATGTAGCTAGATTTACATAATAAAGAATTAGGTTTCTTCTAGAAGAATAATTGAGGCGCATCGGATTTGAATTCGATGACTCGTGTGTATTGAATTAATATATATTGATTGCTGCAAGCAGGCTGACACTGACAGGCCCATTCCTGTGTACTGGAGGAGGACCGTACCTGTCCCAATTTATTGATGACACATCAACGTTTGTAGTACAGTCTCGTCTCAAGTACCGGCTCTCAGTAACCCTCAGTTCAGCTCTTTTGTATTCACTCTAAGGGCAAGTTTTATAGTCCCAACCGGCAGCCAGCTGGGAGCACGCCATTATCAGGTCACAGTGCCCGCATTGAATGTGTTGCAGTGAGAGCGAGAGCGCTTGCCGCCAGCTGCAGCGGGCGATTCAGCATCTGCTCGTTCTCGCTCTCTCTGCTCCCCACGTCGGATCCCAGCCAGTTCTCAGACCTGCTCTAATATGGAACGACCTCAGGATCTACATCATCCATCCTAGCGTCGAATTTACTACTGCTAGAGGAGCAAATGAAAAAGAATACTACTAGTTGGCATTTTAATTATTTCCCGATCGAGACAGTTACAGTTTGGCCCGCCCAACGAACTAACCGTACCTACCCACTCCGGCCGGCCATCGCACAGTACAGCACACTAAAGAATTCCAAATAAAGAACATCTAAAAAAGACAACGAATCAAGAAGCACGTACGAGCATCCAAAGGAAGCCGGAGAAAAGAGATAGATGCATTCACATGCATGCACGCACTAGCATGCAGGGGATCGATGATTCCACATAGGATGCCACTGGCTAACCTGCTAATAAGCTAAACAATTTCTCGATCGAAGAACAGAAAAGAAGTACCAATCTGAGGTGATAGCAATGGAATCCATGCATTACATTAGCATGCGCTGCTGCGTCGAATAATCGTCACTTGACTTGTGGTTCGGCCGATCCTCGATTACTTCTAAATTAAACCCAGATCGGTCGGTTGACATCATACATGTCGCAGGCGCCGGGGGTTTAAACTAGCAGCGCCTTGTCCCCCACCGCGGGCGACCTGGCCGGAAATGGCGCCTCGCCGAACGTGGCTGCTGCCGGCTGGCCGGAGACTAGGAGGGCCGCCGTCCCTTGTTACAGACAGGAGTGACCTCCGATCCTCACCTTGCTTATTAATTACTGGCTGCCAAAAAATTAAAATGGTGTTTTCTTTTAACAATTTTGTTGCGTTCAATTCATTGCTTCAGGAGACGGCATACATTATCTACTTGCGTCCCGACTTCACTCCTGTCCATATATACAAGGGCGAGGCTTCTAAAGGATTGACCCCACAAGCTAGTCATTTCCTACTCTACTAGCTTGTGATGTTGCCGCACGTGCGTCTCTGATAGTAGCAGAGAAAGGTCAAAAAAAAACTTGTGATGTTGCACTAATGCACTACTACTCTACTCTACTACTACTAACTGAACTTCCTCCAGCTTCCTGCTGACCATGCATGGAACCACTCCATAAATGTAGCTGGAAGTAGTATGCATGGCTTTTAGGGCAGCTCCAGTGTTAGAATCGATTTTGTTCCGTCAAATAAAAAACGTGTCAGATAGTTCGGTGTCGGAGTGTGAGCTTTGGTGTGTTGGACCCACCACTTAAAGTAGAGCAAATACAAAACCAATTAAGTAAACATTTCTCTCTCTACGTGTCAGCTCTTGTATGATCCTCGAGCTCAGCTTTTGTCTTGCGCATGTCTCCACCGCCAGGGTTTGAAATTTCGGCGAAATTTGGCGAAAAGTTTCGTTTTCGCTAGTTACCGGGAAAAAAAATTCGGTATTTTTCGAAAAATTTCGTTTGAAAATTCAAAATTCAAAAAAATTCGGCCAAAATTCACCGAAATTCGCCGAAATTTCGGAACGAAATTTCGTTTCCGCTAAACACCGGGATTTGCAACGAAAACGAAATGGTTAACCCTGTCCACCGCACGACAGCGCTTATTTTACTCCGCTCGGTTCGACGCGTCTGCGGAGTGCGATTTCAAGTCTGACATTTATGGTTCGATGTTCACTATGTATTCGGTTCGTTTTTCTACCTCCACGATTCGATTTATTCATACACTGGAGCTGGCCTTAGTATATACTCATGACATGAAACGGATCGGAGGAAGTAGCTTTTTTCTTTTTTCCTTTGCTGTCTATACCTGTTGTTAAACTCACGTGATCAATAACGTTCGCTTACCATCACTCTATTCGGCAGCTCCAGCAGCCTACAGTCCAACAGTATTTTTCTCTCATACCGCTCCAGCACCAGTTTCCAGCCACCAGCTCCAGCTCCAGCCCAGCGAACAGAGTGCATACTTGGAGAGAAAAATATAAAAGCCCGATTCTTAATCCTTGGGCTAGTATATATAATTCGAACCCAGACCAGATGCAGAGCCAAACCTGGCCTGCGTGGCTGCAATGTGTAGAGTATGTGGGCAGACCTACTGCTTGTGGTTGGGCCCATAATGCCAGTTCGGCCCATGAACTAAACAAACGAAAAGATCGGTCACTTTACTTCACCCCCAGCATCGCACGCGCACCCATCGTCTATCGAGCAGCCAACAACGTTTTGTATTCACCGCTAATCATCGTCAGTCTCACTCTTTTTAATCAGGCGATGTTGGGGAAACAAGGTTGGCGACCAATTATAAGGCCGGATTCGCTATGCGCTAAGGTGCTGGGAGGGAAATTATTTTCCAAATGGCGATTTTCTTTCAGCTTCCAGGATAAGATGGAGTTCCAAAACTTGGAGGTTGATCCTTCTATGGGAGAGATGCTACTGAAAGGCTTTTGGACTAGGAGAGTTCAATATTTGGAGGGAAAATTGGATTTCGGGGCTGCAGTCCCTCAGGCCTCTGGTTCGTTGCTGAAGGACGAGCAAGCCGCAAGGGCGTCGAGGAAGATCGGCGTGGTCTTTGGTTTGGAAACTGAATGTGCCTCCGAAGGTGCGCGTGTTCTGGTGGAGAGTGTTACACAATTTCTTGCCATTAAAAATGGAACTGAAGCAGAGGCATATTGCGCCGGAAAGTCGCTGTGAAATGTGTGGTGATCCTGAGGAGACTTTGTTTCATGTGGTACTCCAATACCAATACCCTGCTGCTAGGAGATTCTGGGCCGAAGTAAACAAAAAAGTTCGCGGGGGTAACAATTCCAAAACTCCATCCTAGTACATGGGCGATGGAATTCAGGCGGACGTGTGCTCGCCTAGTGCGGCTACTATGGTGGTGTGTGGTGCCTGGACATTGTGGACTGGAAGGAATGCGTAGCGTCACGGACGGAAGGTCTGGGAACCAGGTACGACGGTGCCATGTAGATCTTCTACGCTGGAGGACCTGGCCTCGCTGAAGACGCCGGTCAAGCAGAACAAGCAAAGCATTTCGACGGTGTGAAGACAGGGGTTTGTTTTTTTTTATTTGTGTGAAAAGATCTTCTTCTTAATATAATGTTGTTGGCGTAGTCTTTTCCCCCCACAGGTCAAGTTTTTTTTCTTTTTTCGAGATGACCTGACGAGGGTTGGGTGAAGGTGAACACTGAGGCAAGGCAGCTTTCAACATCATCTCTTGCACGGGCAGCGCTTGTGTGGTGATCCGGGATCATGATGACGCAGTGCTGGCAGTAGCGGGCTAGATGGCTTGACTCTGTGCCGGATGTGCTAACTGCTGAAGCAATGGCGGCGAAGGAGGGCCTGGAGCTGGCGGTAGAGTGTGGTTTGGAAAAAGCTGTCCTCGAAGTAGATTGTAGCGCTTTGAAGATGGTGCTAGAGTCGGGAAACTTTTGCCAATTCCTTTCAAAAAAAGAAGATGGTGCTAGAGTCATGTGATGGCATGAGATCGTCGATCGGCAGCCTTTGTTTCGATATCCTAGAGCTGGGCATGAGTTTTGATGATTTTAAAGTTGCATGGGTGCGTAGTGATGCAAATTCTGTGGCTCATAGCTGTGCTTGTATGGGGTTGGAAACTGAACGCTCCTAGTTTTGGCTTAACTATATCTCAGAGTGGCTGTTGGCTGTTGGGATTAGTAGTCGTTGATTGTAATCCTATCTCGAATTAATAAAATCTATTATATTAATAAAAGAGTGTTAGAAAAAGTTAAAAGAAGCCAACACGTTCGCCGAGAGAGTCAAAAAATTCCCACGTTAATCCAAAAAAAAAATTGGACCGTCGAATTTTATAAAGATCTAACGGTCTAGATTAATTAGAAGAGTCGTATCAATGTATTGATCGTGATAAAAAAAATATTTTGGAAAGGCGTCAACTCCGACCGGAAAAAGAGTCCAGGAGAAAAGAATCTGACTTGGCCGACTCGGATAGGAAAAGGAGTCCAGCCATGACAATAGAACCTTAGCTTTGCCTAACACAAATAATAAAATATTTGATATTCCATAGCAGATATGTACATGTATTTGGAAAGGTACTGATCAATAAATATGGAAGTCGGACAAGAATAGGATTGTAGCCATGTAAATATAGATGGCCAACTAGCAGAATTCAAACAATCACCCCTACGGGCTTATTCTCCGCGTGTCAGCCGCTGGAATCAGCTTCCATCCATCTTGCTTGCGACCGTCGGCTGCTAGCTACCAGTATTTGCCAGGAATTCAAGTTGCATCATCTCTTTGAAAACAGGTATTAACAATCTAGATTTCTTCTACAGCCTATCTTTTCATCAAGCTCAGGTATTATCCCACGCCGCCACCTCTTCATGTCGTACAAATACACATAATCTGTTTGCAAAACTTTTTACAGGTACTAACAATATGACATACAACAAAATTAGACAACTGACAACAGTTGGGCAGTCATGGAACACAACAAAATTAGACAACTGACAATAGTTTGGCAGTCATGGAACATTAAAGTGAGAGTTATAAGAATATGGGAATCAATTAATTTTGCAACAGATGAACTTATGAGCTTAGATATGATTCTTATGGATGAACAGGTATTGTTCTTTGCAACATAATTTTTCTTTCAGCAATAAATCTTATCATATGTTTAAGTACTCACTATAAAAGCATTTATTATCTTTTAAAGGGTGAAACAATTCGTGCTACTATTTGGAAAAATCATATTGACAATTATAAGCCAAAGATCATTGAGGGCTCTATCTATGCACTTAGCAATTTCAAAGTCCAAGAAGATGTCAGATATCGTCCAGTAAAGAATCTACTAAAAATAGTTTTTGTCTATAATACAAATGTCCAAGCACTGGATGCAGATTCAGTCAATTTTAGAAAGTATTACTTTGAGTTTGCTTCTAGAGATACAATGCTAGAGAGGAAAAATATAGATAAACAATGCTCAGGTATTTCTATGATAAGCAAGGTATTTCTATGATAAGTGTATTAAATTATATCTAGATTGTAGATTTTTAATATATTAATTTTTTCTACTATTTGCAGATGTTATTGGATTACTCACAAAGATTAAGAAACTTGAATCCAGGATCATAATGAAAAATACTGCCAATCCACGCAAAAAGGATATTCGAGAGATTGAACTTCTGAATATCAAAGTAAGACTCTGCATTTGCTTCAAATTAATAAGGACCATGAAATAATATTACCATCATTTGATCTAATAATTGAATACTATGGCACAACTTCAGGAATGATACAATCAGGATAACTTTATGGGGAGATTTAGCTCATTCTCTGAATGAGGATGTTGTTGGAAAACACACTGTTGTAATTGTTACATCAACAATGGTGGAAGGTTTGCAAGGTAAATTATAGTTTTAAATATACACAATGATTGTTGCATTCATGAAAAATAATATACATTTGTGAATTAAATAGGTACACTATCTCTAAAGTCAACCAATGGCACAAGATTATATATAGACTTAGATATACCAGAAACCTAGAAGCTTATTGACAGGTGTGCAAAATATTCTTCTCTTTATTCATTACACAAAGTTCAAATTCAAGACTAACTTTTAATAGTACCCTAATAACACTTATTTTGTAGTGTTCCATATGGAGAAACTGTACCAAAATTAATGGAGGTAGATAAAAGTACAAAAGGTACCATCCAGGAACAAATGTTTTATAACAGAAGAACTTTACGAGACATTACACAGATGAGACATGGCAACCCAACAGATCAGGTACAATATACTATTCACATATCTGATTATTTAGTTGAAAAGTTCATGATTTTATTTTTTTAATGAGCACTAATCCTTTCTTATCCTTAACATGATATTAACATTTTAGGATTTTGTGTTCACATCAAGAGCTACAATTGAACGACTATAAAATTCTTCTTGGTGGTACATGTCATGCAATGGTTGCAACAAAATGTGCAATAAAGTACACGTCAAGTATTATTGTAAAAAGTGCAATGCATGTCCGAAAGCAACAACTCATAGGTAATCATATAGTTATTTGAAATATTTCCTATATATTTACGATTTTACGCTTACAAACATGCTATAATAGGTACTGGATTCGACTCCAAATTAGTGACCACACAGCAACCACTACATGTAGTATATTTGATAATGAAGCTCAAAAAATGCTCAAGATGACCATCACAGATCTGCTAGATTCACTTAATGGGAAATCTAAAGAAATCCCTAAAGTTATTCAACAACTATATGGGAAAACACTTATCTTCTGTTTCATGCTGAAGGAGCAAAATTTGACTGAAGGGAAAGAGTACCATCTGGTGAAGAAAACATTTGAGCCAGATGAGAAGCTAGAGTTGCAATATTCAAATCGTCAAGCAGAGAAGGTAAGGTTATTTTCATTACTACGATTAGTTTATTCTTTTGTACAAAATAAATTACCCCTATAAATTTGTTTGCAGGATCTCACCATCAAAGATACACATCAAAAAAATATTGATGTCGAAGAATTAAAATATCTAAATGGAAATTTTAAGTTGAAGCATAGGAGTGATCCCGGTCTGGAGGTAAAGTCATTTTGTGGAATGTGAAAACAATAGTTTTTCTCCTCCTTTCATGCTAAGTTACCTAACCATGTACAATGTCATTTGATAGGAACGTAAGATGAAAGCTTCACTTTGCAAAAATACATCAGAATCAATTGAATTTGATGTTTTGGAAGATAGTGGAGAAGACATCAGATGTAGGGAAAATTCCCCAACATCAAGGAAAGACAACCTTAGCAATAAAAGAAGACACAGAGCTTCGATAGTAGTTGATGACTCGGACGAAAATTGCATAGCAACAACACAAAAAGAAAAAAGGCGTAAAGTTTCCAGGAAGAAAGTTAAAAAAGGTCGTGCCAAATCAAAAGACATAGCACAAGGACTAGAAGAACATGCCATGTTGATTACAATCATACTCAGCAGAGGAAATGTGATGTACCAGAAATACCCAAAAAGACTAAGATACTGAAAGGAGCTAACAAAAGTTTGAATAGGTCAGAAGAAACAATTGCTCATGGTAAAAGAAAAAGAAGAAAAAATACCGTCAACATGGAAGTTTCAACTAAACAGGTATCAAATGAATTTCAAATATTATTTAATTTTGATTAACTAACTGAGATATGTCCTAACTATTCCTAACTGTTTCTTTAATTGCAGCAAAGTCTACCTATTTCAAAAGAGATAGATGTTGATGGCAACAGCGATATCACCAACGACCATACCAATAGGAAATCTATTCTCAGGAAAACCAAGCGGCCAAAACGTGATGTAGCAGTGAAACAAAGCGAGTCTAAAGTGTTAAAGAATGGTGTCAAAGGTTCCAAAAGGCGAACCCAAAAGTTGAAGAAAAATTCCTATAGAAAAAAGAGTGACAACATAATTGTGATGGACACAGAAATTATGACTGATCTGGTATTACAAAAACCACATGTTTCATCTTCTATATTGATTATATTGATATTAAAACTAACAAGCTTTTCTCTTATGTAGCAAGAACAACAAACATGTACTTCAGAACAGGAAAATGCTCATAGCAGCACTGGTACCAAAATTATTTCAGAAGAGGAGATTACTGAAAGCAACAGAGATATGAAAACTGATCCATCAAATAAAAATGCTGAAAATAACATTGAATTCAACTCTGTCCCATCAGATGTAATTGTTAAACACAATAGTGACAGAGAAACAGAAAGGCCAACAAGAAAGTTGAAGAAATGTTCCTACAGAAAAAAAGAGGGGCAACAAAACTATGTTGGACACAGGAACTACGACAGATCTGGTACTATAACAACCACATGTTTCTTCTATATTGATTCGATAGATATTTAAACTAACAAGTCTTTTTCTTATGTAGCAAGAAGAGAAATCAAATAGTTTAGAACAAGAAATGCTCAGAGCATTGGTGATATTAACATCATTCCAATAGAGGAGAATTTTGAAAGCAACAATAAGGTCGAGAACATACCCATGTTTCTTCTATATTAATTAAATTGATATTTAAACTAACAAGCCTTTTTCTTATGTAGCAAGAAGAGTAATCAAATAATTTAGAACAGGAAAATGCTCAGAGCATCAGTGATATCAACATCATTCCAACAGAGGAGAATACTGAAAGCAAGAATAAGGTCGAGAACATACCCGTGCATGAAGATGATCCTCCAACTCTTTACAGATCATCAAGAATTAGAAGAAATTCCTGCAAGATATAAATCTTAGGTATATAACAATTTATACAATATTGTCATTTTATCATTTATTAATTATTACAAACAGTTAATTATTTACCATAAATTAATTTTTTTGTTGTGTAGGTGTGCACACATAGCAGTCAGAGAAGATGTGACCAATAAGATCAAAGGAACACTCCAACGCAAGCTATGAGTAAAAGGCACCACCGCAAAGTATAGAAAATATTAGGATGTACTAATAAATATCATCTTATATGCCTTCTTACAGTACCATTATAATATATTCTCCATAGTATCAAACTCCCACTGAGACTGTCAAAGGATGCACATCATATGAAGACATAAGAACAGTGGCTGGAGTTGTACATGCAACTTTTAAAGCAGCATGCCAGGCCATGGGTTTTCTTGATGACGACAATGAATGGATCGAGTGTGTCAACTAAGCAACTAACTGGGCTACTGGAACCCAACTACGACAACTATTCACAACCATTTTGTGCCACTGTGAAGTAACTGAACCAAAAAGGCTTTGGGAGTCAACCTGGGAGGCACTATCAGAAGACATCCAGCACAAGAGAAGAATAATTCTGAAGTTTCCAACACTGCAGTTAACTGCATCTCAGAAAAAGGCATACACTTTGATTGAAATAGAGAAGCTGATGCAACAAACAGGAAGGTCACTAAAAATTACCCAGATATACAATTGCCAAATGCAGATGAGCTACAGGAACTTGGGAACAGATTGATAAATGAAAAGCTCAACTATGACAGGGACAGTTTGAAAGAAGAACTACAAAGTATACTCAGAAACATAAATCCTGAGCAAAAGAAAGCATACGATGCAATAATGGAGTCGGTAGATAATGGACTTGGAAAACAAATATTTGTCGAAGGTCACGGCAGTACAGGTAAGATATACCTATGGAAAGCCGTTACAACAAAGCTACGATCTGAAGGAAAGATAGTACTTACTGTGGCATTATGCACTATAGCTGCCCTACTAATACCAGGCGGAAGAACAGCACACTCCAGATTTAGAATTCCAACTAACATAACAGACGAATCCACATGTGAAATTAAACAAGGAACCCATCTCGCAGAGCTGCTAAAGAAGACCTCAGTAATTATTTGGGATCAAGCTCCAATGGCAAACAAGAATTGCTTTGAGGCACTAGACAAAACAAAAGTCTCAGGGATATACTCAGATTTACCAACCAGAACAGCAATGAAAAGCCATTTGGTGGGATGACTGTTGTGCTAGGAGGAGACTTTCGACAAATCCTGCTGGTGGTCCCCAAAGGAAGAAGAGAACACATAGTCAGCGCATCAGTCAAACGTTCATACCTATGGAACCATTTCGAAATATTCAAACTGACAGAAAACATGCGACTCACCTGTATGCCTAACGACACAGAAAAACAGAAGGAAGTAAATGAATTTGCTGAGTGGATACTGAATATTGGTTATGGGAAAACATCATCAGATGAAGGAGATGAGTGAATACAAATTCCCAGAGACTTGCTTCTAGAGAAAGAAAATGACCCAAGAGAGACAATTGTAAACAGCATATATCCAAACTTGCTGTCCAACTACAAAGATCCAAAATTCCTAGAAGAAAGAGCAATATTATGCCCTAGGAATGAAACTGTCGAGGAGATAAATGAATATATAATGAAGCAAATAGAAGGCGAGGAAGTGACATACCATAGCTCGGACACCGTGTGCAAAGCATCTACAAACAACAGCAGCATGGACCAGCTATATCCTACAGAATTTCTAAACAGCTTGAAGTTCCCTGGTATCACAAACCACGAGCTTAAGCTGAAAGTAGGCATGCCGGTCGTGCTCCTTCGAAACATCAACCAATCAGCAGGTCTATGCAATGGTACACTAATGACAATCACTCAGCTTGGAAACAAATACATTGAGGCAAAAATAATTACATGAACTCATGTGGGAGAAAAGGTATACATACCTAGAATCATCTGTCGCCAAATGAGTCTAAGTGGTCGTTCGTGCTGAAAAGAAGGCAATACCCCCTGTCTGTCTGCTTCGCAATGACAATCAATAAGAGCCATGATCAGTCTCTTAACAAGGTGGGCATATATTTATCTAAACAGGTGTTCTGCCATGGCCAGTTATATGTGGCATTATCAAGGGTGACAAACAGGAAAGGACTGAAGGTGCTAATCGATGACACAGAATGTCCAGGAGAAAATAAAGCCAAACATATTATCTACAAAGAGATCTTCTAATAAGTAATAGATACATGCTTTGCATATTTATAATACTGTCAGGCATAGTCCTCGCATGAAATGTAATCACAAACATATATAGTATGAAATAAGGATGAACTGAACAGTGATAAAAAAAATATGTGTACTGACAATGAAAACATATTCCTTATGACATTACTATCTTGCCAATAATATATATTCCAATGGAATTTCCATGTGACCAAACATCAGCAACTAAACCATAAACCATAATAATAAAGTATAAAGTGGGAAGAATAGCAAAAATAAAAACTTCCATGTATACAAAAAAAATCCATTATAAGTTTCTCTTTCATCTCTCCGGAACAAAATCCCCATAAGAAAGATGGCCACGAGTACTTGGAGCCGCGAGGACACAAGCAAATCCATCAATGTCTACCTGCTGCACTGTCGCGGGTGGACCCCAAATGACCTCGCATGAGCCTCCGAATATGAAACTGAGCTGCGATTAAATAAAGTGAAATTCTTCTGATTATCTTTTGCATAACTGGGCGGGAGCCTCCATGATGCAGCCGCCGCCTCGCGGGCGAACTCCGACCAAGCCGGCACAACAGCACCATCAGACACAAGCAGGGCCGCGGTCGATAACTCAGCAACCCAACGACCAAAGTGGTGACCGGCGCGGCGGCACGAACAGGCGGCAGCAGGACCCAAAAGCAGCAACAGGCGTGGCGGCATGGCCGGGCGACAGAAGGCCCCAAGAGCGCCGACAGTAGGATGGCTACGGCTGAGGCCTCGATGCCGCACAAACCAAAAAAGCAGCAGGCGTGATGGCCCGGACGGTCGGTAGCAGGACCCCGCGCGCCGCCGGCAAGATCCGCCACTCACCGGAGCAGGGGCAAGACAGAGGACCACCACACGATGGAGCAGGACGGAGGCTAGCAGTTGGGATCGTTTTAGGTGACAGGGGTAATTAGTCATTTTCCACTCATTTTCAAATATTCTTAAAAATAAAAACAACATTATGCAGAAAATTAAAATGGTAAAAAGAAATCTCTCAACAAAATGATACTCCGTCCCAAAATAATGCAATTTTAGGCCAGTCTCAGTGGGAGATTCATGGGCACAAAAACCTAGATTGAGAACTAGGTAACCATGTCAGATGAGTTTTATGATGATAAAAGTCTCCTCGCATCCCATGAAACTCCATTCTTCTCTCTCCTTACCATGTCAGCAAAATTAATAATACTTAATGACATGAAATCCACCATGAAACTCCATTGAAACTGGTCTTAGTACAAAGTTTTACTGATAGCTGATGTAAATTTATTTTAACTCTGTTTACAAATATGACTTCAAAACACCATGCTTATACTAAAAAATGTATAAAAAATTGATTTTAATATGAAACATAATAATTATAATTAAGAAAATAAAACGTAGAATATGATACATATATATTTTACCTTCAATTCAACAAAAAAAATATAATGCATGCATTATGAAAGAAATAAAAGAAGGAAAATAAAAAATAACTACAAAATAGATAATATTAATTCAGATACAATTGATAGTTTGAAGGAAATTACTTACATAAAGAGCATATATAACTATATTTTTCTTGCTTATTAGGTATTACTTAATTAAAGCTGTTTTAACATAAAATGAAAAAACTAGCTACCCGCTCTATTAGCGCGGGCCACCTTGCTAGTTACTATGATGCTAAAAAAAATTCAGCATGTGCCCCCCCCCCAACACAGCATGGCGACCCGGTAGGATCACCTCACCACATCTCCCTCGCTAGTAAGAGAAACTAGGGTTCGGAGAGATTTTTGCGGTCGGGAAGCCGTAGTCGTTTCCTCTCAATGAAATATGGCGTGAACCATTGTACCCCTCCAATCGAGTTGTATGTAAGTGCCGCCCAACCTCGAAGGCTCGAACGCTAACCGTAGCCACCTGATTGTCCATGAGAAAGCCCGCACAGGAAGGTCAGGTGATTGTCCATGAGTGTGGGCTTCAGCGGCGTGGCAGCCCGAAATAGCTCATCATGGCCTAAAATGTTGAATAATCAATCGGTTATTTTTTGCCTTGAGGAATGTTGAGTACTCTATCCTGCTTGTGATTAGTGAATTGTCAACCGTGCGGTGTGATCGTGCGCTTAGTCTTTGGATTGCAGGTACACGGGCGTCGAGTGTCGACGGGGAGCTGCCGTAGAGGTGCTATGGCCGATGGACCGTGCGGTGGACGGCGGTGAAGGGCAGCCGGGACCGGAGCTCGGACCGGGCGGCAGCTGTGGCGTCCACTCCTGGATCGAGGGCGCAAGCGGCGACGGAAGGCGGGTTTCTTGGTTTGCGCCACAAAACCAAGGAGGCGGACGGCGGTCGAAGACGCCGAGTCGTGGAGGCACGGGCGTCGGTCTCGGGACTGACGGAGGCGATGGGCGTCGACGGCATCTAGGGCCTCGCTGCGGGCGAGGAGGTGACGGGCGTCGGGCGGCGTCTAGGGCCGTCAGAAGGCCGAGGCGGGAACGGCATCTAGGGCCATGGTGTGGAGGCGGGAATCTTCCCGCGCGTGAGGTTTTGGCAGTTTTCTCAAAACCGGCCACCTACCTGGGTTTCGCGGACCCTCCAAAACCGCGGACTGGATCTTCATCAAGGCGACGGCATCGCGGAGAAGACTTCGTTTTGAAGAAAGAATCTCGGCCGTCGGATGAGATCGTGTACAGGCGGTGCTGCAGGCCAACCGGTCTGACCGGTCCCTGGCAACGGTCTGATCGGTCTAACCAACTAGTCTGACCGGTCCAGCGTACCAGTCTGACCGGTCCCGTGGGTATAAATACCCCTTCACTTGTGTTAGGTTGGGCGCGGCTTTTAGAACTTGTCCGTGAATTCTCTGTTCCTCCAGGCCGCCGCCCCTGTGTCTCTCTCCCCGTGTTCTTCTCTTTAGGATAGATTCAGTTGATGGATTGTTGAGACCTTGTATGGTATTTGATTGGGAAAGGAGGCCCTAACCTCCTCGTGCCCTCTGGGCTTTTTGAATCAATCCCATCTTCTCGTTTTTGTGCCCTTGCGTGATGGATTTCGATTTCATTTTTGGTGCTCATGATTGCGAGGATTCTACGAGCTCTTTGTGTGATTCTTACGCTTCTAATCCTGTCCCAAACCCTCTGGAATCATGAGCTCTTTTGAATTGGAGTTCTTGAGTTTTTGAGAAAACCCCAATCTCTCTTGATCTCCCCTCGAATTCTCAAGATTTGTTGATCTTTAGGACGAGATCTCTTAGGGATATGTTCACGGGGTAGGGGCGAAGCTATTCCCCAAGTTTCATCGATTTTCGTGGTTGTTTGGTTGAGATTCATCATTTGAATCCAAGTTTTCGGGGGGTTTTCTGGGTGCCACCAGTCAGACCGGTAGGCAAGATCGGTCAGACCGGTCTGCTAGTTTCTGAACAGCCGAGACCGGTCAAACCGGTCCAGCGCACCGGTCAGACCGGTTTAGGCAAATCAGTTCTGCAGTTTTCCCGATTTGCTTCGTGGTTTTACTCGCTCGTTCGAGACCTTTTGTGTTGGTTTAGCTTTTCCATAGCTATTCCAAACTTTGGCCAGAACGCTTGAGGGCTTGGGTGATTTTCGGAATATAGGCCGACGATTTGAATTTCAGAAGAAATTTTGATCGGCTCCCATTCACCCTCCCTCTTGTCGCCGGCTTCGGTCCCTCATGCCTGAAGCACATCACGGTTTTGTTTGTTTAGCCCTTCCGGTCTATGCAGATCTAGAAACAAGGAACGTAAGAAACTTTCTAGATTTAAATTTCCATTCATTCAACGGTCCATGTCCTCGTGTCAAAACTTTCTAGGATTTTATATTGCCTTGACATGTACTCCGGTCAGCAAAAACTGTCATTGAAAAGGAGAGCTATTGGTTGGATGCCAAACCAAAATCTTGACATGTCACTAAACCGTCTAAACTTTCTAGGGTTTTGTTTACTGCCCTATGACATGTACTCCGGTCGGCAAAACTCCGCAACTTGAAACGGCGAGCTATATGCAATGCCAATATTCAGTTCTTTAATGTGAAATACTAACTAAACGATTTAGTAAAAGATAGTAGCACTCACATGCCACATCTAATTCTTTTCCATACACATAAGCTTACGGTAACTACAGCAATCAATGAAAAGAATCATTCTACAGAATTAAAATTTAATACATAAATTTATAGCAATCAGAGACTGGCCTGCACCTGACCCGTGCAAGCGTACAACTGCTGCTCATCAACACTTTCAGCAATACAACACAACACAACACTTGCACGGGTCAGCAACACAACACTGAACTGTGCCAACATGTACATTTTATATTGTTTGCAATTGGAAAATTTTATGGCACTTCCCGGTTGTAGTTTGCTGGGTAAAATGATTGCTTTGTTTAAACCGCATTATACTAGAAATATCAATTGACTATACGTGTTATTCATCATCATCAATCAAAAGGTCCTCTTCATATTCTTATTCTTCATTTGAGATACCTGATCTGTAGGACACGGGAGGACGCCCCTTCCGCGTGACCCAAGAAGCCAATAGCACCTTATCAGGCTACACAACTAAGAAGCAGTGGTGATTAGGGATGAAAGCAGGAACGGGAAGATCCCGTACCGACTGACATCGTATCCCGTACATACCATCCGTATACTATATTTTCAGAAAGAAAAACAAAAATAGGAAAAAAAATCAAGAAAACAGTTGGGAACGGGAATGAAATCAGTTGAGTCATTCTCCCAACCGTTTTCACGGATCCCTTATTAATACGGGAAATTCCCGTCAGGAATCCTATTTTGTTTTATTTTGTGTCATGCGCAACAGCCACCTAAACGTTATGATCCAGCCCATCAACCGAGTGTCTGGTTCACAGAATTGCTAGCCTGCCCTCGATACCATTTTAGGGTGCGCCAACGGTGACCCTTCTCCTGCAGTTTGATGAGGTGGTACTAAAGTGAACTGATGCTGCTCAACTACAGCGTGGCTGCATTACTAGCTGTTTGGGTTGCTACCGCCCACCATGCAAGGGCCAAGGACGCAGCCCACAATGGCCCAAGCATTCAAGAAGGAGCACACAACATCAGGTTTGATCATTTTTCTTCCATTTGTTTTCCTTTTATATTTTTACAATTCAATCCTTTCATTTTTTGTGTATAAGTTATGTATAGTTGTAACTATTTCGTTGAGCTAAATATTTGAAGTGGTAACATGTGGCGGTGTTCCCATTTTGAGTTTCTGATTCCCGATCGTAATCGGCTTGTTCCTGATAGAATTATTCCCTGATAATCCTGTAATATCGGTTTCGTATTACCGTTTGGCTTTTCCGTTCCCGTTCCCGGCCAAAATATGTGGTTGCGAAAATGGTTAAGTTTTTTTCCCAACTATTCCCGACTGTTTTCATCCCTAGTGGTAATGGAGGATTGAGTGCTATACACTTCTTGTTTTCAATTGGTGAAATCAGAAAAGGAGCACCGCAACATGGAGAATCATAGAAGTTTCACTTATCCTGCAGATGGAGAGCTTAATTTTTCATGCCTTACTTGCATCAAAATCTTCAACTATTTCTATGTAGGGCTGGATATCAAGCCAGCTCGGCTCGTTATAGCTCGGCTCGTTATGGCTCGACTCGTTATAGCTCGTTATACAAACGAGCCAGAAAGCTAGCTCGGCTCGGCTCGTTAGTGGCTCGAGCTAGCTCGTTTGGCTCGCGAGCCAGAGTATAAAAATATTTACATAGAGATGATAACTGTAAATCTATAAAAAAACACATCACATGCATATTTAAAGCGAAATAAATAAAATAATGTGAATTTTACAATGAAAAATATAAGTATGTTATCATCCATGAACATGATCAATCATTATTCATTGATCGTTTCCACTAATTCATATAATATTTGTTATTTATCTTGGTTTGTTATGGCTCGCGAGCCAGCTCGAGCTGGCTCGTTATAAAATGAGCTGGCTCATTATAAAACGAGTCGAGCTCGAACCGAGCTACTAACGAGCGAGTCGAGCGAGCTAGCGAGTTACGAGTTTTTCGTCCAGCCTTATTTCTATGTAAGACAATTTTTTACAAAAGTTTGTCATATTACCCTTTCATATTTTGTTTTGCAATGTGTTTAATCTTAGCCCCTTTTTAGGAAGTGAATGTGCACATTGAACACAATAAAAAGCATGTGAATTTCAAGAAGATGACTGGTTAATGATGTAGACGGTGAGTAATGCTTTAATCGAAGTGATTAAAATTTTAAAAAAAGTTGTTATATTTAAAATCTAATACTTAAAAGCACTTAGAAGTGAAGTATTTTTATAATATTTTAATTTCAGTGGTTTTCTAGATAAAGAAAAACAAACTTTCTGACCTCGAGAAGATCAGCTTGTTCAAAGACTTGAAAGAAGAATTATTCACCACCATGCATGAAAACATCAAGAAGTTTGGATAACATGGTTGCAAGACGCACACTTCATTTGGGTATTGAGCAAGAAGAGATGGACAAAATAAGGGAAACATATTTCCTTGTTGAAGATCACATTAGAAATGACTCCTTAGATATCATTGATGCTCATTTGAAGGGATCAAAGCCTGAGGATGATGTATTTAAGACCTCTTATGCCATGGTAGGGAAAGAGGGGAGGGGAGCACCCCTATATATAGGACTTCATGGCTCATATGGTTTTGCCATGTGTCCATCTTATACACACTTCTTTACAAAATATCTAACTTTAGAATTTTTCTCATACTTATTTAAGCATGCAAATATCTAATTTTTAGAGTATTTTATATTTCACCATGAAGCATGGTAATCATTGTTTATGCATACTCTCGAATATTCTAGAAAATTCTCACAATTATGCATTTCTACTTCAACACCGTGCATAAATCTACGAGCAATTGTGCATATAAACATGAAATCAAGAAAATTTCATGTATCGAAGTACATCTTGGGCTTCATTTCCTCGTTACATCATTGACAAAATACTAAATTTTATAAAAACAAAGTTGAATACTAAACTAACAATAAATAAAGACCAATTATATGGTTTAGCTAGCTAAATGACCTTTAATTTAGCGGCTATAGCGGGATATAGCCGGCTATTAGCGGATTTAGCTTTTCAGAGTTAAGAGATGGATATCCTAGCTTTCTCCTCTTCCAAAGACTATAGCGGTGGCTATAGCCATCTATTTAGAATCTTGCTACATACTGAAGTAAATCTAAATCATATGATTGCTTCTACATGAATTAAGAAGTACTTTGGAACTTGTATTTCAATAAGATTTTTAGATATCAGTTCAAGGCAAACCATGAGGATTGGGTGAATTTTGTAAAACCTAACTTAGCCCTTGATATCTCTACTCGTGTACTAAGGGATGTGAATTTTAACATGATAACATCAAATCATTGTATTCCTTGAGAAATGAGTTGCGAGGTGCACTAAAGAATTATATTAAGGTTGTCTTCCGCTCAAACCTTTCATTAGTTACTATTGTGCATTATGGCTTTATTTCTTAAATGTTCATGTTGTAGCGAGTACTGACTGAAAGTGACTTGTGTAGTACTTGGACATGACAATATGTTTTTCATCACGATTTTGATTCTGTGAAAAAGGAAGTTGAGTTGTTCTTTACGTTTAACATAGATATTGTGTAACTAAAGAAAGCAACAAATATATGTCTGAACTATTTCTTTTTAGCACTTCAAGTGGCAAAACTGATGAGAATCTCTTCATGTACATCATGAGCCCGATTGGTTGGATGCTAATTTCTGCCAAACCAAAATCTTGACATGCCAATACACCATAAAAACTTTTGAGGATTTAAATTTTTACTGCCCTGACATTTACTCTGGTCGGCAAAAACCATCAACTTGAAATGGCGAGCTATATTCAAGCCAATATGTCTTCTCCATTCTTCTACATATATGAAATACTGACTAAAGGATTTAGTAAAAGATAGTAGCACTCACATGCCACATCTAATTCCAATTCTTTTCTATACACATAAGCTTACAGGCTTACAGCAATCAATGAAAAGAATCATTCTACGGAATTAAAATTTAAATACATAGGTTTACGGCAATCAGAGACCTACACCTGACCCGTGCAAGCGTACAGCTGCTCACCAACACTTCCAGCAACCCAACACAGTAGAAGCAATCGAGGAGGAGATCATGACTTGGAGTAACCAACTACTCCCTCCGTTCCGTTTATTAGGCGTACCACGATTTTCAGCTTTTTTTATTTATGTAGGGCACACGCCCTCGAAATGCAAGCATGCACGCAATAAATGTTGGTTGAAGTAGTTCGATCCAATCAGGTGCCAGGCACTGATAGGCTCGGAGAGCATGCTGCATGCAGCAGTAGGCGGATAATTAATCGCGAGCTGGTGAGTCTTGGTATCTGTGTGAATCGATGGTGCACCTAATAAACGGGGAAGGAGGGAATAGCCAACTACCTATGCGAGGATCATTAGCCTCTGCTTCTTGAAGGCCAAGGGGCTGAGCACCTCATCCTCTTCCTCGGCCGCCGGCATGCACCGATCGCCGGCGGTGATGATGTCCGGCAGGGCCGGTACGTTGAGGTCGAACCCGCGGCAGCTCATCAATCCTGCGCTGGTGGATGGGACGTTGGTGGTGGTGGCGCCGCCGCCGGCGCCCTCGTAGTGGCAGCGCTTGTGGCCGCCCAGCGCCTGCCCCGTCGGGAACGTCTTCCTGCACACGGAGCACTCGTGCACCCTGCCGCTGCCGCCGCTGATGCTGCCAGCGGCGGCGCCGGACGTGGACGAGGACGCGGCGGGCGAGGCCGAGGGCACCGCTGCGGCTGGTGGGGCCGGGGCCGCGGCCGGCTCCTCCTCGGCGGCCGGGGTTGGGGCTGCCGGCGGCGGCGGCGGCCTGGCGCGGTGGCTCGACTTGTGGCCGCCGAGGGCCTGGTGGGACGGGAACGCCTTGCCGCAGACGGAGCACCTGTGCTCCTGCTGCTGCGCCGCCGGCGGCGCGCGGGCGTCGCGCTGGCCGCGCGCCAGCATGAGGAGGCAGACCGCGAGGTGCTCCTCCTCGGTGGGCGCCGCGCGGCGTAGGCGGCGCCTCGACCTCGAGCGCTTCCTCCTAGCCCACCCGTCGGCGGACCCCTCCCGCGCCGAGCCCGAGACCGCGCCCTCCTCCGGCAGCGTCCACGGCGTCGCCGGCGCGTCGCGAGCCGCCCCCACCGCCGCCGCCATTCCTATGCGCGATCTGCCGATCTCGACGACGAGACGCGTGTACGCGCGCCTTATTGGCACACGAGCTAGATCGAATCAAGCAGAGTAGTGGTCTAGTGGGCAAGGAGTGGTTAGCAAGGGGAGGAGCTTGGTTTGCGCTTGCGTGTGAGCAGACGGAGAGGGCAGAGCGAGTGGCTCGTCTTATAGCAGAAGGCTAGCTAGAAGGTCGGAGAGGGAGGTGAGTGGCAGCAGGGAAGTTGGTGGCTTGCTGGTGCGAGCTGCGACTGGAGTGCTGGACTGATCCACTTCCACCACTGGTGGTTGGTTGATTGGTTCCAATTCCAAAGGATGTGGTGGTCATAGTATGCATGGTTGGAAGAGTAGTGGCGGAGTACTTGCAGAGTCCGGGTCAACCAGGGAGGAGAGGAAAGATACGTCGAGGCTTCCACTTCAATAGTATACCATGTGGTGACAGCCCGACAGAGGGCTTGGCCATTTGGAGATCCGGTCAGTCAAGAGGGAGAACTAGTGTAATATAATCTGGACAGCCGAGACCAGTGGTGAGTGAAAGGGAGTGACTTTTTTTTGGCTTAGCTTCGAGTGAACTGACTGGACTGATTCTCTAGTCCAAGCTGGAGTGGAGCACGTCAGTGGACCATCCAGGGCGTTGACATGGCCGGCCGTGGTTGCGCTGGCGCCTGCCAAATGGGCATACGCGATGCGAGCACACAGGTGCCCGGCTCCGTGTGGTACGTTGTGTGAGGAGTGGTTGAGGTCGGCTGCGATCGAGCAAGCGCGTGTTTGTCTTGTCCCCAGGGCGGCCAGGGGGGCTGTGCGTCGTCGCCGCGTGGAATCGACGAACGAACGCGCGCCCCGGCCGGCACCGCTAGGACCCGCGCGTGATGGCGAGGGTAGGAGGCCGGGGCTTTCTAGAATCTCCAGGCCAGCAGGCGCAGGGTCACGGATTAACACATAGGCGCTGGCGTCTGGCGAGGAGAGCGAGACACCAACGCGTCGGTGGTTGGCGCAAGCCAAGCAAGGTGCTCGATCGATCGGTGCGGTGGAGTGCACGCGAGCCTCGATCTGCTCCTGTTCCGAGCTGGCGCCGAGATCTCGGCCGCCGCCGTCGCCCAATCACATCCGAAAGTTGAGGGTTACGCGGCGGAATGGCGTAGCTTAGCTCTAGCTGGGGAGGCACTTGCGCGAGCGTTGCGCCGTGGAGCTCCACCTCCACCGCCGACTCCTCGCGCGCGGCGCGGAAAGGCGTCGTCACCGCGTCCGCGTCCGCGCCGCGCGCGCCGGGGCGGTGGCAACGGGCCGTGCAGCGAACTCGGCGGCCTGGCCTGCGTGTATTTTATGGGCCTCATAGGCCTGCGTGTTTTCTTGGCCCATATGCTTAACACGCAGGTCTGTTGGGCCCAGAGAAAAGAGGAACCACACCCACCAGTCCACCACCCAACAACCCGCGCAGTTTCTAAAAAAGAAAAAAAAGAAAAAACAACCCGCGCCGTGCGGGGTAGCAACGGAACGGAGGATGAGGAAACCACCCAAGCCGGCGTCCCCCGAGGGTCAATTCATCGCACGCACTTGATTGTATTGTATCTAGATAATATTTTTTAATATTTTTATTTGTTTCGGAACAATTTCTATCTCTAAATATTTTTTGGAACATTTTTATTTGTTCCAGAATTTATCTTTTTTGAAACATTTTATTTTGTCCCGAAACAATTTCTATTTTTACATCTCTAACGGACTTGTACAATAGTATAGCTTCTAGTCGCACGTGCGATGAATAGATGCCCCGCGTCCGCTGTCGATGCCTACATCGCCGGAGCTTTCTTCAAAGGACGTGGAGACATCTTGGTTTCTCTCGTGGATTTTGTTTTGATATAAGATATATGGAATCACGCTTCGTAGAATTTGAATCATTAAAATTCCGTCCAGTAAAACAAAAGAATTATAGATTTCTAAAATCATAGATATGAATATTGCGAATAAAACCATTGCGACCCCCATAAAAGGAGTAATCCCCCGACCCGGAGCTACTTTCCCATATTCCAAATTCAAACATTTCAATCAACTACCTGCTCCAGTCCGTTTTGACTTAGATTCTTAACCTGATGATTCATCATTATGAATTATTTCTATTTTCTATAAAATAGCATAATGCGAATTTAGGTTTGAAATAAATTTATAAGAAATCCAGCACTACCAATCCTTAAACATTTCTGAAAACTACATTGGATCAGTATCACAGTGCTCGTCAATCATTTCATCACCTACAATATCAACAAGTCCATAAACTTTGGCTTCATCTGCTGACATAAAAATATTTCTTTCCCTGTCTTCGAATACAACTCAAAAAAGTTTGTCTGTTCAAAAAAGCGAACTTTGTGTAACTCTTCCACTTCCAATAAAAATTCTAATGTTTTTGCCCGATAATAAGCACTAGGAGGTTGGTGAAGACTATTTTCATTTCTACGGTGCGGTGGCTCTTTTCATATGGGACCGTGCGCATTCATGGTGATCGGATAAGGCCTTGTTTTCCCACCCATAAACTCCGTAAATATAAAAAAAAACCGTTACATCGAATGTTTCGATACATGTATGGAATACTAAATGAAGTCTATTTACAAAATTTTTTGTATAGATGGGCTGTAAATCGCGAGACGAATCTAATGAGTCTACTTAATCCATGATTTGCAACATTGATACTACAGTAACCATTTGCTAATTATTGATTAATTATGGATCAATTAGCATCATTAGATTCGTCTCGCGATTTACAACCCATCTGTGCAAAAAGTTTTGTAAATAGACTTCATTTAGTACTTCAAATTAGTAAGATTCCAACATAAAAAAATTTTGCGCTGGAACTAGCCTAAATGCAGGCGTCCGCGGGCGTGCAAGCATGCGCCGCCCACGCACAAGAAATCCAGTCCGATAACTATGGTAACAAAACCCAAATCCAAAACGAAGCTGGCCTGGGCGCCTGGCGGCCGCGCCTTCCACGTCCATAAATGCAGGCGCTACCTGCGCCGACGTCCATCCCCCGATCCGCGCCGTACAAGAGGGCAAGGACACCCATCCGCTCGGCACGGCCATGGCGGCGGCCGTCGTCCGCGCCCCCAGCGACCACGACCTCATCATGTTCGTCCTGCGCCGATGGCGGCCGCCGGGACCGAGCAGCAGCAGGGCTTCGTCGTCGGCGGCGGCTTCGTCCACGTTGCCGACGTCTACTCCGTCGCGCCCGAGAAGCTCGCCGAGCGGTACGCGCCCGCGCTGGGCGCTGGCGGGATCTGCTGGTACTTCGTCTGCCCCGCGCGCTGCCGCTACCGGGCAGCCAAGGCCGGCGCGCTAGGCGAGGGGTGCTGGACGACCTCGGAGCCCGGCGGCGCGGCCTGGCCCGTCAGGGGGCCGGACGGCCGCCGCGTTGGGCAGTCGCGCGCGCTGTCCTACGGGGCCTGCAGGACGGCGGCGCCGCGGGCCGCGGTCACCAGGCACGGCTGGTGCATGGTGGAGCTCGCGCTCGACGACGACCAAGACGGCGGCGGCGGCGGGGGCGGAGGGGGAGATTTCGTCCTGTGCAAGATGTTCAGATCGCCTCGCAACGAGGCGTCGTCGTCGTCCGCGGCCGTGCCGGCTCTCGTGTCCAGCTGCAAGAGGAAGGCGGCTGGCGACAGCCACCCGGAGGCTCCACCCTGCGTGCGCCAGCAACTCATGCAGGCAGGGGTTATTTTTTTATTATTATTAGGAGAGATCAATCATACTAATTTATATAAAAATTTAATCAAAATTCAAATGTCCAATATAAATTTGCCTCTGCCCGCCCCCCTGTCTCCGCCCTTGAATGCAGCGTTCATTCTGATGCTCCATGCGACCATGCGCTACTCCATGTGCTAGCCTAGCACGAAGCAGAATCTTGCTGGGTTCATCCTAGCACACCAAGTCCTAAAGAGAATTTTACATGCACGAAATTATAAATAAAATTTATTTGTAAAACCTTGTCACGGATGGATGCAACTTTACGCGATGAATCTAATGAGCCTAATTAATTCATAAGTTGTTACAATAATGCTATAGTAACCATTCTTTAATTATATAGTCAAAGATCTCATTAGATTCGTCTCGCCAAGTAGCCCAGATTGAAGTTTGCACGGAGGGGTTGATTTGCACCTAATATATTCCCTTAATTAATACTCCTAATTGATGATCAAAGTTTGCTAGAGTAGTCTAGCGCTACTAAACCAAATAGCGCCAGTGTTGTCCCTGTTGGGAGAGGATTGACTATATAGTGTTGTCCCTGTTGTCCATAAAAGCTTTGATCCATGTACGGAGCTCGGCAAACTCTGCGCTACGAATAAGCCACATCAACTCGAAGCCGAATCACAACCCACAATATGATGCTCCACCACCTGCTCCAGCATCCATGTGCTGTCCAATTTTGTTCTTGAAGATCTTTAGTTCTTTATACAGATGATGATTCACATACGCGTCAAAGCGTGGGACGTGAGAGGATGTTTTCGTTTCTAACACAAACATCTCTGAGCCCTTGACAATTTTACTACTTCTATATATAGCAGACTATATGTTGCTAGCTAGAACAAAAGCTGTACTACAACCGATTAGATATTTCTTGATCCGAGGACCTTTCCTGAGTCTTCTCTATCAATATGTTCTGAGCCCCTCTATATCATCTAAACTTGACTATAACTACAAGTCTACAATTAACGACATTTTTGTTCTACTATGATTGCCCAGAACAGCTATACAGGATTGTGTTAGCAACACATAGTCTGCTAACACAATCTTGTGTAGCTGTTCGACATTAACAGCTAGCGGCCAAAATTTGCTCCACTACCCAACCTACAAGATTATTGGCTTATCGCCTTCATGTTTTTTCTTTGTCTTGACTTCTCAGGTGCAAGAGTTGTACCCTCAGGCTGTCTTCCATCACCTACACAATTGGAATGTCTAATACCATCAGTACAGCGTAGCATCACGTAAAAAGCCAAACATATTGCCACATACGAATGATTGAATAGAACTGAATTTATGCCGATCAAGGTAATCATTTTGTTTTGATGAAACCGCACCTGCATATTGAGCGCTTGATGTAAGAGGTTGGCACACTCTTCAAGCAACATTTGTTCGCTTCCCACCACTTCTGCAAGGCTGGGGGCGATATCCTCAACTTCTTGAAACTTAATTGCAAGATTGTCAATTAGTTCCAGTAAAAACTCGAAAGGAAAATGATCATAGAGGACTGTTTTTTTAGTAGTGGGAGGAAATCAGCAATCCATGTGCTAGGACGTGACACAGGTTATCGATTCCCATTTACTAATAACATTAGTATCTATCACCACATTAATCATTACGACCTGATGTATTACTTCTAGCAAAGAACTCCTAAAAGAAAACAACTATAGTCATAGACCACGTCAGATTGCTCCACAAGGTATATTCTGGATATTTCTATTGCCATGTATGAAGCAGCAGTGATACTGGCAACTATTTTAGCTCATGTTGCTTTATGGTTACATTACCCAAGAATGCTGCGAATTGATGGTATTCACTTTCATAAAAAGGAATGGTGTATGAGGTCGCACACCCAAATGCAAGATGTGAATCATGGCTACATCAAATTTTTACATTCTCTTTACCTTTTCAGATAGTTTTTCAACAGAAGGAGGCAGTTCTTCCAGAATTTTCGTTGCAGATTGAAGAGTTTCATTGATGCCTCCAATATTGATCTGAAATATTATCACAAGCATAAGTGTATAAACAATGGACACAGTATACCATAAGAAATTAAAGAAATTGATGTGTAGCAAAATGAATAAACTGGATCAGATATAAATAGCATGTCCTTACTTTTAACATTTAAAGCTTACCGTAATGTTCCCTCTGGTCAGAACACATGATGAAGCAGCATGGAGGGCTGCTGTTCCTCTTCCGAGGCAACTATAATGTTCTGTCTCAAGTTCACTCCATTGTTCCAAGAAAGGCATCTGATGTTTAGAATGCACAAATACTGATGCGCGTAAGTCAAGAATTTGATACAGACGTCTTCAATTCATAGCCTTTCAGCAGGCATTGGATGTTAATATTTAAATTTAAGTTGAGAGAATCCAATATGCTTCACTGATGAGTGCATAAAGATTTATGAAATGGCTCTATTTGAGCACCGTTATGATGAGACAAGTGAGAAGCAGAGGATTGTGACAGAAAACAGAGGTCAGAAAATGTCCATAAAACTGTCAGATGTCTTTTTAACAGTGAAGGAAAGACCGTGCTAAACAATAACTTTGTTTTGAAATGGTGAACTTATGCAATGTGCATGCATAGTCAGAAGAACAGCCGAGAGCTCATATCAACCAATATTCTAAGGTTGGTTGGACACTAAGAAAACTACTTCAACATGAGACTTATCCAAATAACGAGAAACTATTGACATATATTCTGGCTACCTTCCTAGTGCGCAAGGCACCACAGTGCTGCCTCATGCACAACTACTGCCCTCAGACCCTAGCCATAAAAGTATTCTGTGCTATACCTATTCTTGAGGAAGCTGTGATTAACTAGGGATGAGTGCATGCTCTCCCACAAGAAAAATGCACCCAATTGTTTTGTTGTTCCTAATAAGATTAGTGTTTTGTGATCAGTTAATATAAGTATGGATAAAACCATATGGGCAAAGCCCATAATATGTGTGTAACTAATTCCATATTCTGAAAACCAAAAGCCACTCACATAGCATTCAACTGTTTTCTTCACCACGATGAGGTACCTAAAGCTACGTCCACATTTTTTAGAAACAGCATAATACAACTTTGCCGTACCTGAGCACCAACAACAGAATGCACCCTCTCCAACATCTTGAGAAACTCCAATTCTGCCTTCTTTTGTGCAACAGATTCCTGCAGACCAGCCATCCTCACCGAGAGCCCATAGAGTGATGTCTGTAGACCCAACAGACAAATAACACCATGATTACCACAATCAAGCATCCAATCAAAAAACAGTGGTGAGACAAGGGCTACAACTTAAAGTATTCATCACCTCAGCTGCTGCATTCTTGGCCATCGCCACCGCCTCCGCTCGGGCATTCAAGAACCTGTACTGCATGCGGCTATTTTCCAGAATCCGCAGCTGGTGCACATCCTCCTGCTTCCCCGCACCCTTGTTGCCTCCGATCACTGCGCCCTTCTTGACCACTACCTTGTGTGCAGGTGTCTGCGGCGGCTTCACCGGAGGTTTTGGAAGTGTTGGTTTGCATTCTGACAGCGCCACGTCGAGTGCGCGGAAGCAGAATGGTGGCCGCCGGGACCCTTCTGTCATTTGCAGTGATGACCCAACCTCAGAGCACGGGGCGCGGCGAGGGCAGGGCGCTGGTGCGCAGAAGTCGATGGCCGCCGCCGGTGCGTGCGAGGGCTTAGGCGAGGCGCCGCGGAAGCTGAAGCTGGCGCGCGCTGGCGTCGACGGCCGCGCGCAGCCCCTGCGGTCCTGGAGCGCCGCCGCGGCCACGTTAGCAGAGGTTTTGGACGGGCGGAGGATCCTCGGGCTGGGAGTGGCGGTGGCGCGGGAGGCACTAGCGGCGAGACGAGCGGGCGTGTTCAGGCCATCCGGGCCCGGGCGCGGGCGGTGCATTGCGTCGAACAGGTCCGGGGCCGCGCAGAGCTTGCGCGAGCCCGGCGTGGGCGGCGGGCGGTTCTCGTCGATGAGGCCGAAGACGAAGGGGCCGGAGGCGGAGGCGGGGGCGAGTGCGTCGCGGTGGTGCTGCTGCGCGCCGCGTGCGGGAGACGGCAAGGACGTGGAGTGGGGCGACGAGGTGGAGAGGCGACGGGCCTGGGCGGGGAGCGGCGCGGAGAGGTAGCGCGAGTTCACCTCGCGGACGCGGCAGCGCGGGCGGGGGCGCTCCGCGGACGGGAGCGGGTCCGGAGGCGGCCGGCCGGGGGCGGACGAGGCCGGGGCAGGCGTCTCACCCGGCGGCGGCGCGGTGGAGGCCGAGGCGGCGGCCATTGATTGACGGAGACGTTAGTGGCGTACGGGCGGCGGCGCGGTGGAGGCCGAGGCTGCGGCGCTCGGTGGAAGGCTGGAAGCCGAGAACATGTTGATGTATGCGCTTCAAGTTCAAACAAGAGCTTTCACTAGTTTAAAAAAAAACAGAGAGCTTCAAGTTCAAACTTCAAACAAGAGCTATCTGTTGTGGCAAAATGGCAGAAATGATAAATGCATTTCTTTGTGGAAAAATGGCACATTGCGATGTTGTGAATATGAGTACTTAGGAACAAAGTGGATTGAATTGTGGACAGTATTTAGGGCGGAGCTATGTTTTTGTGATCATAGGAGGTTGGGGGTGCAGAAAATTCAAAAATTATGGATGTTGTGAACCACATAAGGAAGTGGTGAGACACAAAGACAATATTTGATTAGTATAGTATAAACATAAGGAAGTATTACAAAAAAAAGGGAAATTGGTGTACTGATCTCTCTCTCTCTCTAAATTTCACTATACAATACAGTCATCGCTGGAAGTAGTCAGTACATAAGGTTGGACTTAACAAAATTCAGGCTTAAAAGAATATCCTCCAACTGTTTCAGCTTGGGATCCAACTCGGCAGCATTTTCCTCAACATAATCATCTGCGGGAGTACGGTATGCATCAACAATCGCCTTTCCTTTATCCAGGACCGCAGATGGCACAGTTTGCAACAGACTGAAAAGACGGAAGGAAAAGGTGAGATGTGAGTGATGACTGATGATCCCTATTGATTTCAAGATGTAGATGGGCTTTTCATTTGCTAGTACTTGTCTAATGCTCCAAGGGCAACACTGATCTTGCTCCTCATGGTCTCAACGGATGCTGAGGGGTCGTTCCGTGATGCATGTAGTAGCAGCGAGTCGAGATCTTCCAATGCTATAGGAAAACACAGGAAACAAATGTCATAACCTCTCACAGTTTATTCTGCAAAGAAGTGCACTCGGGAAAGAGGAACATGCTTACCGTAAGCATTCGTCCACAGAGTCCGATGCAGCTTTGCCTTGACCATTAGTGTCGGCATATGGTGCCACCTGCATTAAGTTTTTTGTCACACGAATTCAGTTGGCATCATTCGGATGACGAAATTGCATTATGCTAACACAACCTATCAGCCTATCGCGGTATCGACTTGTGCATGAAAGAACATGATTAATGATTCATTGATCTTCACTAACTTACTGCCCGAATGTTGATTCGTAGAGATGATGCTGGTCCGGAGCGAAGTAATGATCTGGTCTTGTCGAACCTTGGTTTCTCAAATTCTAAGGATTTCTCTGCAATGAATCATGTACAGGAGAATCTTTTATGGATAGGCTCTATCATATTAAAACACCTACTCGAAATATTGACATTTAAAAAAAAAATCATAACAGTAGCATTTTTAGTCAAAATAAATGTACATTCATCTGTAGCAGCAAAGTAAATAAGAAGGACCGGTTTGTGTCTAGTTTCAACAGATTGCACTATGAGAAGCATTCAAGCAGATAGAAATTAAGGATTCGAATTTGAAGTACCCAGAAAGAGAGACTCATTTATGACTAAATATAATTCATATTTGACACTACTTGCCGTGCATCAGCCAACGTTGCCCAAAGTGGTACCAATTAAGATGATATTGTGGGATACTGATTACCCTACTTATCAGTTGTGAATTACCTAGATCAACGAACTGGTCAATAGTCAGCAGCACAGCTGGAACATAGGTCTCCAGAGGCTCCAGCTTCTTCCTGACGGCAACAATTCAGGGACAGGAAGAGGAAATAAGGTGTTCTGCAAAACTAATGTCACAGTGCGCAGGAATCCAAAGCAGGTGAGGGCAGGACAGGGCTGAATACCTCTTGACGTACTTGTCTAATGGACTGGCCGCGTCCGCCCCTGAAACAAGCGGCAGTTCGGGCACACCAAAATCAGTCGCGCGCACACGCACAGCGGAACCAGGTCGCCGCTCAAACGGAACACAGGAAATGGAGATGGTACTCACGCCCGACAGCAGTGGCGAGCCAGGCGGCGATGCCAGCCAGGGCGACGGCGCGGCGGCCCGACGCAGGCGAGAGCGCGGTGTCCGTGACCTGGCAGCATCGGCGCTGGCAGGGCCGAGGCGGGGACGGGCAGATGTGAAGCAGTGGCGGAGCCAGGATTCTAGAGTTGGGTATTCCCATCTTCTAACTCAAAAAAATGTTCAGTGAACAGTAATCCACCCCCCCTATATCAAAACTGATAATAAAAAAATAAAGGTACAAGTTCTTCAATTAATCAGTTCTAAGATATCCATGAAATGAAAAAAAAAACTTACAAAATGCATAAATAAAAAATTACAAAGTAGCTCTAACTTTCTGTTGCTTCGTGGGTTCTAAGGGTAGCTTTAACTTTGCATTCCTTCATGGCTTGGAAGCGGTTAATGATATCACATTCGTTAACTTGCAAAAAGAACTCGCGCTAAATGTGACCAAGCAATCATTCAAATATTAATCCCCCATCTTATTTCTCAATTTATTCTTCACATAGTTCATGGCAGAAAATATTCTCTCAACACTAGCAGTGGCAACTGGAAGTACTAGCACCAATTTGAGAAGCTTGTAAACAACATCATGTCTATTGTGCATCTTTGTGTTAACAAGCATAATGGAAAGCTCCGCAAGGCTTTTCACTTTTCTAAACCTTTCATCTCTACGCACTTCAGTAAGCAAGAGTCTGAGTGCAGATGGAAGATGGTTCGTCTCTGTGCTTGTGAAATCACTATGATAAAAACTGAGCAAGCTTAATCAACTTGTCTTCGTCCCAACTAGCAAAGTTATCGGTAGGACTAAATGCAGCCATGCACATGAGAGAGGATTGGTATAGATGTGCTCACCTTCCTCCTCGCTCACCCAAGCGTCAGCTCTCCGCCGGTCGGCCCTCGCAGCCTCGTTGCCTTGCCTCGCCCTCAGGGCTCAGGCGGTCAGGCCCTTCTGGCCACGGCCAGTCGCCGACGGCCGGCCTGTCCCAGGCTCCCAGCCTCCCCGCGGGTGCGGAGTCAGGACGGCATCCGCCGGGCCTGGGGTGGATAAGTGGATTTGGGGGATTGGGGAAGCAGCAGTGCGGCAGGGAGAAGGGGAGAAAGGTTTCGGGGCGTCAAACGTGCGTCTCTGTGCGTGCATTCCGCGAGAGAGAGAGAGAGAGAGAGAGAGAGAGAGAGAGAGAGAGGCGTTGCTGGGCCGGTGGGGTGTGCGGCTGTTTACGGGCCAGTTGCGCCGTTGGGCTGGCTGGTGGATCGCTGGGCTAGAAACAAATAAACAGACCCAGCTTTATATATGTATATGTTTATAATCCCTCAAAAAAATGTATATGTTTATAAGCTTAAGGTATGTTTGATTTTTTTTCTAAAAAATTTAGGTCTTTAGTTTTTCTTAGAGCAAAAGTTAGGTATTTTTGGGAATACCTAGATATCACTATAGCTCCGCCCCGGGGCGCGGTGGAGGCTGTGGCTGCGGCGCTCGGTGGAAGGTTGAAAGTTGAGAACATTTGATGTATGTGCTTCAAGTTCAAACACAGCTTTCACTAGTAAAAAAAAAAGCGCTTCAAGTTCAAACTTCAACAAGAGCTATCTGCTGTGGCAAAATGGCACAAATGATAAATGCATTTCTTTCTGGCAAAATGGCACATTGTGATGCTGTGACTATGAGTCTATGAGTACTTATGAACAAAATGGATTGAACTGTGGACAGTATTTAGGGCGGAGCTATGTTTTTGCGATTATAGGTGGTTGGGGGTGCAGAAAATTCAAAATTTATGGATGTGCTGTGAACCCATTTAGGTTGAGGTAACTGGTTCATATAAGAGCTCACTAATTAATTATCCAATCCAACACCTTAATTAGCAAGGGTTAAGGTTACTTTGGGATTACCCGCAGCAAAAAAAATGTTACTTTGGGATTGATACATGTAGGTGTGTGGATCCTAGGAAATAAATTTTAGTCCTCTCTTGTAACACCGATTAGATGGACTAAATGAGGGCTAATTGCAAAACTAATTGCAAAAAGTCACGGCTAATTGTCGAAATAACCCCATTAAGCCTAATTAGTCATAATCAGTACATGTTACTGTAGCACAATATTGTCAAATAATTATGATCTAATTAGGTTTAATGAATTCGTCTTGACAATTAGCCTCAATTTATACAATCTATTTTATAATTATCCTACATTTAATGTTTTTAGTGGGTGTCCAAATATCCGATGTGATGGAACTAAATCTTTTAATCCTTGAAACCAAACAAACAGATAGGGTGCCATGCGGCCCATGCCTCGGCACCTTTCCCTCCACCCCTAAAAATAGGGATGCAAGTGAGTATCTAGTGATATTTTCTGAGTCAACTAAATAATTGCAATAGCATATCATTCTAGTTCATTTCTCATTTTAAATTATAATACCATCCTAGTTTTTTTATCAAGTTTTTGGATCAATCCAATGACCCAACCTACATATAACTTGCATCCCTAGCTGGAGGGTATAAAAGATTGTGCAGGACAGATTGTTAATAGAAAAAAAAATACGAGATAGAGATCACAATGCATGAGAGTCAAAGCAAAACGCAACAAGCATAAATACATGTCCCATGAACTATTAGATTATTTTTTGCGGGTCCCATGAACTATTAGATTAGAGGGAGGATCTAGGTAATTGCTACGTATAGCTCGTACTGGAAAGACACTACTTCATCGAATCATAAGTAGTTTATTTGGATATCATTCGGTTAAATGTTTATAAAATTTCACTTACAGTACTCCCTCCATACTGGTAAAAGAAGTTGGTTAGGACAAAATTTGAGTCAAACCTTAGAAATATAAATTATGAATAACTCTCAAGTTGTTGAACTAAAAAATATGAAAATTATATGAATAGATTTATTTTGAAAAATACTTTCATAGAAATATACATATATTATTTTTTGACAAATATTTTTATATAAACAAGAAGTCAAAATTGTGTTTTGAAAATCGTGTCGTTGTCCAAAACGACTTCCTTTACTAAGTATGGAGGGAGTATCTTTTAAATATACTTGGATACATTAAGGATTTGAAGATAACACATAGTTTTTTTTTGAAGAAATTAACACAGTTTCCTAAGCATGCATTATCTTCAAAAGTACTTTCATAGTATCTTAGATTTTTTTAGTACTATTCTATTATGTGCAGTATCAAACGGCTTGAAAACAGGTGTTAGAAAACTATGGGCCCTGTTGCGTTGCATTTGCATTCTCCGAGGGTCGCGCACTCGCGCTGTCCAACAATAATTATATAATAACCCAAAACACCCCGCAAGACTTGGAAATCGCACGACCCCGATCAGTCCTCCACTTTCCTCTCCGGCGAGCCGCGAGTCTCATCCAAGTGGGCCCAACCGACCGACCGACTATGGCCGCCGCCGACATCCGCCTCTCCATCGCGCACCAGACCCGCTTCGCGCTCCGCCTCGCCGCCTTGCTCTCCTCCCCCGCCGCCGCCGCCGCACCCGCCGCCAACGCCGCCTTCTCCCCGCTCTCCCTCCACGTCGCGCTCAGCCTCCTCGCCGCCGGGGCCGGGGGCGCCACCCGCGACCAGCTCGCCGCCACCCTGGGAGGCGACGGGCCAGGCGCCGCCGAGGGCCTCCACGCGCTCGCCGAGCAGGTGGTGCAGGTCGTGCTCGCTGACGGGTCCGCCGGCGGCGGCCCGCGCGTCGCCTTCGCCGACGGCGTCTTCGTAGACGCCTCGCTGAAGCTCAAGCCGGCCTTCGGGGAGGTCGCCGTGGGCAAGTACAGGGCCGAGACCCAATCCGTCGACTTCCAGAAAAAGGTTTGATCCCCGTCCCGGCGTGCTGCTTTTTAGACTTGCGAACTGCCACCGTAGTTACTAAAGAAGTAAAGATTGTTTGGCTGAGAAATGAACAAATCTTGCTATGTCCGCAATGGGGCAGATTTGCTAGATTAGCTGATTTCTGCTTAAGTGATTATGAAATGAGACTGTAGAGGTTCCTTAATTGGCATTGGGAACAATATTTGAAGGTTCCCTGATTAGCATTGGTAAAAATATTTGAAGGTTACTTAAGTGGCACTGGGAATAATATTTGAAGTATCATGATAAGCACAGTTCTGCGTTATACTGAGGTTATATGCTTCATAGATCTAGATGTTTTTAGAGCTTTAGAGCATCTCCAGCAATTTGGCAAATCGAGTTGCCATCTTAGATTTTTGGCAAAAACGTTAAAAATACTCCTCCAACAGTTTGGCAAAAGACTTGGTAATTTTTGGCAACTTGGGAAAAACCAGCCTCCAGCGCGTAAATATACGCGCGCGGCGCGCGGTTGGCATCGTGGTTTCTAATCAGGTGGGAGGGTGAAAAAAAAATAACAGAGAAGGGTTCCTGATTTAAGTTTTCAAGAGGTGGAAGAGCATAAATATAATTTTGTTTCTCTCAGGGTTCCTGATGTAAGTTAGATCTGGATTTGGCAAGTGAATTATGCCAAACTGTTGGAGATAAGCTCTTTTTTTACTTGGCATATCTTTTTAGAAGTTGGCAAAACACAAGATATGCCAAGTAAAATATGGCAAACTCTTGGAGATGCTCTTACTTCTTCCCTAATCTTTGTAGCCTTGAATCTTGCACAGAAATTTGATAAATTCCATTCGATATTTGATGGGTGCTGGCCTGTGAATGAGTACAATATATGGATGCTATTTTTGCAGTCTAATCGGCAAATTCAGGATTTAGGACCCTTCTTTAGGATTTGTTGTTCGCGCTGGGTGCATCCTTGAGATTTTGAAGGCTCTAGAGCTGAATATGTAATTTAGACCATTAGGAATGTTATAAGTTGAAACATTTAGAAAATGTGGATATGCAGTTGAATGTATCACCATTTTCTCCAGTAGGGTTCTGCCGTGGTTTATTTTACTATGCATATGTTGTTGTATCTTGACCAATTAGATAGTAATGTGAACTGTTTCGTGTTGCATATAATTTCCTTCTCATAAGACTGCCCTGTGATGATGGTAGTACATTGATTTTCGGTTCACTTCCCACTATCTAAAGTCTGTTTGATTAGAAATGGTTTCTGTTTTGTCTGTTTGATTAGAAATGGTTTCTGTTTTGTCTATCTTGGTGGCACATTTAATATATAATGGCTACCTCGGTTTATTCTACGTACTTGTATTGTTGCACTGTTTCAATTGTTTTGGGAACTTCAGGATGATTTTGTTTATGCTTTTCACATCATTATGAAGCACTGATATATTCATTCTTGTTGCTCAGGCTGCTGAAGCTGCTGGTCAAGTGAACTCATGGGTGGAAAAAATCACATCTGGTCTGATCAAAGAGATCCTCCCCCCAGGTTCAGTTGACCACACCACCAGGCTTGTTCTTGGTAATGCGCTCTATTTCAAAGGAGCTTGGACTCAGAAGTTTGATGCTTCTAAAACCAAAGATAGCGAGTTCCGCCTTCTTGATGGGAGCTCAGTTCAAGCACCATTCATGTCCAGCACAGACAAGCAATATATTGCGTCTTACAATAACTTGAAGGTGCTTAAGCTTCCATACCAGCAAGGTGGGGACAAGAGGCAGTTCTCCATGTACATTCTTCTTCCAGAAGCACAAGATGGCATCTGGAGCTTGGCTGAAAAGTTGAGCTCTGAACCAGAGTTCCTGGAGAAGCATATCCCAATGAGAACAATTCCGGTTGGGCAGTTCAAAGTTCCCAAGTTCAAGATATCCTTTGGATTTGAAGCATCCGATTTGCTAAGTGGTTTGGGACTCCATCTGCCACTGAGTTCAGAAGCAGATCTGTCGGAGTTGGTTGATCTGCCAATGGGACAGAACTTGTGTGTTTCATCCATTTTTCACAAGTCGTTTGTGGAAGTTAACGAGGAAGGAACAGAGGCTGCAGCCGCATCTGCTGTAGGGATTAAGCGGCTTATGCTCTGTCTGCCTGTGGATTTTGTCGCAGATCACCCATTCCTGTTCCTGATCCGAGAAGATACCTCTGGTGTCGTGCTGTTTGTTGGCCATGTGGTCAATCCCCTACTTGCTCCGTAGTGTTTGTTCTGAAGTCTGAGGCGCTGCCTTGGGGTGATTCCTTCCGGCGCCTCGTGTGTAATCTACTATATATTTTGTGTCTGAGTAAATAAGCGGCTTGATCGATGTATGTAAAGGTTGCGGGATGATATATTCGATAATTACTCTGCTATATATGGTGCTTGGTCATGAGATGTGACATGCTGCACTGTGCTTCTGGATGAAGAGGAAATGCTGATATGCAATCTTGATGATGAGTCAGTTCAAACTTAGTAGGACTAAGACTGAGTACATGATGTGCGATTTCAGCGCGGCTATGCATGAGGGTGGAGATGTTAGTCTCGATGGGCAAGTGGTGCTCCAAAAGGATATTTTTCGGTATCTAGGATCGATGCTACAAAAGGATGGTGATATTGATGAAGATGTTAGGCATAGAATCTCAGCTGGCTTGGTTGAAATGGCGTCAAGCTTCTGGCATCCTCTGTGACAGGAGGGTGCCACAAAAGCTAAAAGGCAAATTCTATAGGACAGCGATTCGCCCGGCGATGTTATATGGTGCTGAATGTTGGCCCACAAAAAGGCGACATGTCCAGCAACTGAGTGTAGCAGAGATGCGGATGTTACGGTGATTTTGCAGACACACAAGAAGGGATAGAGTCCGGAACGAAATTATTCGGGAAAGGACAGGGGTGGAACCAATTGAGGAGAAATTTACCCAACATCGGTTGAGATGATTTGGACATATCCAACGGAGGCCTCCTGAGACGCCAGTGCGTAGTGGGGTTGTTAAGTGTGTCGATAAGGTAAAAAGGGGTAGAGGTAGACCTAAACTGACTTGGGATGAGTCGGTTAAGAGAGACCTTAAGGATTAGAATATCTCTGAAGAGGTAGCTTTAGATAGGAGCGCTTTGAGACTAGCTATCAGCGTGCCTGAACTGTGACCTTTGTGTCTTTTGGGTTTCATCTCTAGTCTATTCCAACTCGCTTGGAACAAAAGGCTATGTTGTTGTTGTGATTGTGTTGGCTTAGTTAACGAGGCGTGCTGAGCGCAAAGTTCTTATTTGCTCGCTCTTGAGATATCTTTAACATATTTGAAGTTCCAGGTAAGATACATTGAAGATAGTTTCTAATGTGCATTGTAAATTTCTGAAACATCGTAGTGTGAGCCTGCTGATATTGTGAACATTTAACAACATGATCATCTGGTGCAATTATCATCTGTTTCCTTTTGTTTTTCGTATGCAAGTCTTGTTTCAGTGGCAGGTACGGAAGTTGCTCAGCAAAATCTCTCCTGTTCAGATGTGGAGGTTTTCCAAACCCAACAGAGGGGAAATGGTTACTGACTGCATATGTTTATTCTTTTTTCAGAACTCATGTCTTCACTTTTTTTTTAACTCTTTGCCTTCTATAAACTGAACACTTAAGGCCGCTCTGGTCCGATCTCCGGCGTGTTCTCAAAAACTTGCAAGATGAACATGACACCAAGCCATAGAGAACGGCAAATTGTAGCATCTCTTTATTTGCCTACAGCAAGATACATACTATGATACAAACACAATCGAATAATACAAGTATAACACTGTCCCTTAGTTGGGGTGTGTAGAGACGAGGGTTCTTCTCAGATGGATGAGACTGAGAACAGCAGCGGCAACACAGGCACATCCAAAAAGGCTAACTGTTGTACAACACTGGAGGTGCACAAAACAACAGCCAAAACAAAAGGATGGTGAAAGGGGCATCACCGCATCAGGCATGAGCTGCACCGGCAACAGCACTTGCACTGTACTACTACCCACAGTTCACATCCCCTCTCAATAATCTATGAAGCAACAGGGGATGATACGCATTGCTTAGTGGAAGAGTATTTGGTGACATCACATAGCATAAACGATCTCCCCACTGCTTTCTAGGTCGAGATCGGCGTCTGAGTCAAGGTCCTCCATGTCATCATCGAGGTCAAGACCGTCGTTCAAGAACTGGTTGATTCCACTAGAACCAGCTGCTGGTATAGTCGCCTCGGCCAGTATCTGCATGATCTCATCCATGCTCTGCATTGGCTGCTCTGGCTCCTCGTACTGGTTGCTCATCGTGCTGTCATCCATTAGGTCGGCTGGGAGGTTCTTCAAGAACCATGGATGGTTTCTTATCTCAGGGATGGTGATCCTCTATATATACAATGTCAGTGATTGGCTCAAAGGAAACATTGTGCAAAACCTAGGGACCCCATAACAAAGCTGAAAGTACTCACAGTGGCTGGGTTGGCAACAAAAATCCTAGAAATAAGATCTTGGCACTCTGGAGATATGTGGACATAATCTGGAATTGAGTACTGCACACCCAATATTCTCTGTCAAATAAATCGCATTAGTATCTGCAATCAAAATATTCAGCTGATTCAGAAACACTGATGAAAATATGGCTGCAATGAGACCTGAATTGTCTTTCTGAAATTCTTAGGCTCATCCGGGTCCTCAAATGGATATGCACCAACCAGCATCACATAAAGGGTTACTCCGCAAGACCACACATCAGCAACCTTAGTTTAGTAACAAAATGTTATTGGCTGAACTAATACTCCAACATAGTTCCCTATCACACATAGCTACACTCTACGCATGCAAAAAATTGTAAATGCTTTGTAAGGAAAATATCTTGCTCAAGTGGAGAACAAACACATGTGCATTGCCAGAAACAGTATGGATAATCAGTAGAAACACAAACAATACCTTTCCATCGTACTCTTTCTTCAGAAGAACCTCAGGAGCAATGTATGCAGGAGTTCCCACTGTAGATTTCGGCTGAGAATGTAGAACTGACGACTGCAAGGCAAAAGAAGTTATAAGCAGAGCAACAGTTCAGGGACACATTCCCCATGGTAACAATAATGTTTAAAAGCACACGATAGCAGTTTTTTTTTTAAAAAAAGGAACTCGATAACAGCACTTAGTAATAGAGTTAAAACTACAAAGTCTACAACTGCCTTCGTCTTCGCATTATATAAGCAGATGATTTCAGTTAACTTCTTTTTCTCCATTACATCAAGGCTCGCTAACTGCAGTTGCTATTCAATCCTACTCCTCATTTGGTATAGTAGCAGAGTAAAGGTGTGCCCTGTTAACTGCAACTACTGTTCATTTTCACCTAATTTTGTATGTAAACAGGGTAATTTTGTACATCTGGAGCATCGGCAGTACCTTTGAGTAGCCAAAGTCGCATATCTTGAGGCGAGGGGCCGTACTCCCATCCAGCAAGGTGTTCTCCAGCTTCAAGTCTCGATGACATACTTGCTTGACGAAAAAGGTAGGCACAAAACAGAGCATTTTTAGCCAAACAAACCAGACCAGTACAGCACGGAACTAAACATGGATGGTCAACATGCCATATCTGGTAATAATACAGGAATAATAACGCAACAAGAAAAAAAGGGTTAGAACAGTACCATGGAATGGCAGTAGCTGACACCTGATATGAGTTGCTGGAAAAAGAAACGCGCCTGAAAGGTGGGAAAGCTTTGACAGGTGATTAATCAACCATGTACAGGAACGGCAACAGGAGACAGCAATCAGCAAACAAGCATGCAGGGGTGATCAGAACGGAAAAGCAACGGACCTCGTCCTCGCTGAATCTGCCGGCGTTGCAGATGCGCTCGAAGAGCTCCCCGCCGGAGGCGTACTCCATGACGATGGCGAGGTGCGTCGGGGTGAGGATGACCTCCTTGAAGCGGATGATGTTGGGGTGGCGCAGCGAGCGGTGGTTGATGATCTCGCGCTGCACGTTCTCGTCAATCTGCAGGGGAAGCAAGAAAAGAAGCCTCTGAAACGGGGGGCCGATCGAGCAAAGGCAGGCGAGCAGCAATCGAGCAAGCGGCGGCAGCAGCAAGCGCACCTTCTCGCCGCGCTCGATGTACTTGACGGCGACGAGCTGGCCGTCGGCGCGGTTGCGCATGAGGCGCGCGATGCCGAAGTTGCCGGAGCCGATGTCGCGGACGAGCTCGTAGCGGTCGCCATCGTGCATTATGGGCATGTCCATCCCGGGCCCCACGGTCACCGCCGCCCGGTCCATCCTCGGCTGGCCTCCCTCCCTCCCCGCGCGCCTCCGCCTCTAGCCTCTCCCTATCCCGCCAGCGCCGCCCAGACCCAGAGGCCAGAGGTCGCCCGATCAGTCCTCCCACCAGCACCAGCAGCCCAGCACCCGACCGCGGCGCGCGTCCCGTGACCCCGCGATCCAGGAACCGAGCCTGGCCCTCCCTTTTAGCTCCGGGGCGGAGGTAAAGGCGGCGGCGCTGGCGGGGATTTGGTTGGGGCCGGATTGGGCGGAGGAGGAAGCACGCCTCGTGATCCCCTCTCCCCTTGTCTCTCTGCCTTGTCCCTCTCCCCTTGTCTCTCTGCCTCGTGATCCCCTCTCCCCTTGTCTATCACCTCGCCCTTTTCCCCCACCTCGCTCGCTGCCTTTTTATTTATTGATTGAGTACCTATACTAAAGTGCCAAGAATTGGCGCGCTCTCAGAGGCCTTGCTACTGTTTGCGGGCTCCACGTGGGGGTCTGTGCACTGTTCACGTGAGTCCCACAACTATTCACATGGGACCCACATACTATTCAGGCGGGACCCGCGTGGGATCCGCGTACTATTTAGGCGGGACCCATGTGGGGCCCACGATTCTATTAAATTAGTCTTTTTATCTTAAAAAATATTTTCCTTCTTATTTAATAATACAAAATATATTTAACTACTTCCTACATACAAAAAATAATAACTAAACTTTGTATACTACATTTACATGTGGTAGTTGTACTACTTCTTGGGCTTCGATTTCCCTCCGTAAACCCACAAAATATAATTAAACTGTTCATTCATTTCTAATCTTACTTTTTTTCCTTCTAAAGTAATTAAACTATACCTACTGACACAAAAAAATCCTAAGGAAAAATTACCTGTACCTCTATACTACAATGCTTGAGATTTGCGCGCTCTCAGACACAAAACTACTATGCCGCTTTACTGTAATTTTTATATCTAACTCAATACATCGATACGATGTTGCTTCGAACATAGTAACAGATAATATCTTTCTATTAATATTTTAGATCCACGTTTTGGGTACAGGCGCGCGTAGCGCGCCAACCTGACTGTTTAAGTGGGGCCCACGTGGGCCAGGTACTGTTCATTGGGCCCACATGTACTGCTTAAGAGGGGCCCGCATACTATTCAAGTGGGGCCTGCGTATAAAATATATTTAATTATTTTTTATATAAAAAATAATATGATTTTGTATACTGCGTTCACATGTAGTAGCCCTACTGTTTGTATACTACAAAGTGGGGGCCACACCATTTGCAACCCATGCACATTTAGTGTGCCCCACTTAATGGACTCACGGTATTATTAGGTGCCTCTATCATTTGAAAAAAAAACATCGATGATGATTTCATATAGAAAATATAAAATAAATTAAACTTTTACTATATATATGAAAATAATAATTTTGTACACCACGTTCATCTACGATAGCTCTAATACTTTTTATAGTTTGTTTCACGTACATAAATTAAAAAATAGGATCAATTATTCTTTCATCACTAATTTTATACGTTACTCTGTCAGCTATTTTTACTCACACCTAAAAGTCAACGGATTTCTAAAAAAAATTATATTGTGCTTAGATGACCATTATGATAGCATAAAATATCTAAATTTAATATTGGATTGAGTACAACAAAATATAAATTTATGTTTCATCATTCTTTTCAAATTAATATCTTTCAAATAGACGTGCATCGCGCGTCAGCCTGCCTAGTTATTTATTATTATCGCCCTCTTGCTCTCTCCCTCCCCACTGGTGGTCTGAGGTCTCTCACTCTGTTTCGCTGTTCCACTCCGGCACCAAGCAATAGTATTTTTTCTCTCGTGCCATTTCCGCAGCAGTCTTCAGCCATCAGTTAGCTAACAGTATTTTTCTCTCACAACACTCTAGCAGCAGTCTCCAGCGCTGTTTCGCCAAGCAAGAAAAAAATGTTTTTTTTTTGTCCTCTGTCCTCTCGCTCTGTCCCAGTGGGAAAGACGATGGGCTGGGATTCTCCTCGCCCTCCGCGCCCGAACCTAGCTCACGCCGCCATGTGGGTCCAGATACCCATCTTGTCCCACCTGTCACTCACCGCCGTTGGTGGCCGACGTCGGTGGCCGGAGGTGGGACCAAGTCGTCAGTCAGAGTGCAGGGATGGCGGAGAAATATCTTCGAGGTAGCAGTAATAGTCAAAAAAGTGCACGTGCGGAGTTACCGGAATGGGCTCCCGGTCGGTTAAGACGCGTAACCGGCCCAGGATGGGATCGGACGGCTGTCAGGTGGTCCGTACTGAGCCAGTGAGCCCTGGACGGCTGAGAACGGACTGCCGGGTGGCCGCGCGCAGGGGCGATCTCGTCATTTCGCGATGCCGACGAGCTGGGCCGGTCAGCCTCTCTCGTGATGATTAATTAGTAGGTCGGCTGGGTTTGCTTGGGCTCCCTCTTCGGCTGGCCTCTGCTGGTGGGCAGCGACGGGTCGGATGCTTGCGCAGCCAGGAGGCGGGGAAAGACAACTTTTTTTTTTTGAAGTGGGGGAAAGACAACTGAAAGCAAAGCTGAAGCCATATCTCGAATTAAGGTCAGCAAAGCTTGCCTTGATCGGCTGGGAGATTCAGCCACCCATAACAGTATTTTCCTCTCACACTAAATCAGTCAGCCAACCAGCAGTATTTTTCTTTCACACCAAATCAGGCAGACAGCCAGCCGAACAAGACAGCTTCGTCTACTGCTTCTCCGGCTTCTCCGCGTGCTAGTTCATTTTCTGCCATCGGCCCCGTGCGGGCTTCTTGCTACAGTGTTCAACAGTGTTGCACAGTAGCGCTGCAGTAATAAACAGTGCCCGCAGCAGGCGAAGCCGAAGCTGCCCGAAGCTGTACTGTAGAAGTATTGTAGCGCGAAGCAGCCGAAGCTCCGTTTTTCAGCTTCGCGAGCTTCTTCCCTCACACTGTACTGTAGCATCCCGGGGAGCTGGTTCAGCTTCAACCTACAGTATAGCACGGTGCTGCACTACTGTAGTCAGTGCGAAGCTGAAGCACCTCTGGGCGGAGCGGTGCCAAAGGCGCCCTAAGGCTCTGTTTGGGAGGGCTCTCGCCGGCTCCGGCACTGTAGTGCTACTGTAGCGCGGAGCTGGCGGAGCCACCCAAATCGGACTTCGGCGGCTTCGTGAACAATGCGCGTTGTCAGTGAGAGAGAAGAGAAGGGACAGAGTGAAGCCGCTTCAATAAACAGTGGTGCTACAGTATTATGCGTAGAAGAGTCGGAGCTGCTGAGAGCCGTCCCAAACAGGGCCTAAGACTTCACCTTTTTCAAAATCAGAAAAGAGAAAAAGATTAAAACTTCACTACTCATAGTCACTTGTGTTAGATAATCATACCGGATATTTGGATGTTAATTAGAATGACTAAACATGAGCTAACTATAAATTAATTGCATAAACGGAGACTGATTGACAAGACAAATCTATTAAGCCTATTTTATTCATCATTAGCACATGCTTACGGTAGCACAACATTATAAATTTATGGACTAATTAGGCTTAATGAATTTGTTTTGTGAATTAGCTTCCATTTATGTAATAGGTTTTCTAATTAATTATTTAATACTTCTAATTAATTAGTATCCAAATATTTGGATGTGACTGGAATTAAAGTTTAAAGTTTAGTTAGAGGATTCAAACACCCCCAAAATCATTACAAATGACCCATGGAGGAATAGTGTTTTCAGTTCTGTGAGGTCCTATCACTATAACAAATTTTTGTTTTCAAATATATAATATTTATGGTAAATTATTTATTTATTTTAGAATTGACTAATCAGATTGTGAATGATGAAGACTAGAACTCCATGTGGTAACTGATAATAAGGTGAGAGCTGCAGATGAATAAATATTGTGGCGCTGGGTAACACAAAGCACAACTCGACCCGGTAGCGGAGGTAATTTGAATACATGTATGGAGTATTAAATAAAATATGATTACAAAACTTATACAGATGAGTTGTAAATCGCGAGATGAATTTAATGAATATATTTAATCCATAATTTACAATAGTGATGCTACACTAACCATTCGCTAATTATAGATAAATTAGACTCATTAGATTCATCTAGCGATTTACAACTTATCCGTGCAAAAAAAATTGTATATATATATTTTATTTAGGACCCCAAAATAATAAAATTTTCTTTCAAAAAATTTACGCGGAACTAAACACGTCCGGAATCTATGAGGAGCTCACACCTTCTTCCTCCTCCATCTTCACTCATTTTTTTCATTTTTCTACCTGGTCTGTGTGACGACGACTTGGAGTGTCGAGGCGGTCAGATCCCAAGCAGATGGGCTGGGCCTAAACGGCATATGGACTTGTAGAGAAGTCAGCCTGGGCCTGTGCCGGCCGCTCGCCGGCAGGGCACGGCACCCGGAAATCCTATACATCGTCCATAATTTTTTTTCTTTCTCACCTTCTGCTGTTTGAGATTCGTGCAAATTATTCCATTTGTTAGATCTTCTCAACCCTATCTTTTTTCCTCCTTTCTTCTTCCTCCGCGCACTACCGCCGCCCCCCCTGCCGCGCAGCTGCCTGCTGCTGCGCGCATGGGTGCTGCGCCCCGCTCCGCATGCAGCATGCTGCCTGCGCTGCCTGCTGCTGCGCCCCGCTGTGCGTGCTGCCACTGCGCGCATGCTGCTGCTGCGCGCCGCTCCCGGCCGCCGTGGTCTACTGGGGTGCGCGGCCGCTGCTCCGCCGCGCCTGCCTGCCTGTGCGGGAGCGCCACCGCCAACGCCGGAGCCGGAGAGGAAGAGGGCGACCGGTGTTTTTTTCTCAAAAAATGTTGATGCAAGTTGATAAATGTTGAATCAACTATATTTAAATGTTGAAATAGTTTGTAAAAGATGTTGAATCTAGTACTTCAAAATATTAAAATATTTTTCAGAAAATGTTAAATCTAATTTGGGTCTAATAGACTTTATGGATACATTGATTATTCGTGTACCAGAAGTTATATAGGGATCCCCACGGCACCACACCTCGCTTCCGCCGACCGCCGCCCATCGCGCCATCGTGGCGGGTTGGCCACCTCATCCGCCTCGTCGGCTTCACCCCCACCCCCACCAGGAAAGAACATAGCCGCACCACTTCTCCACTGCACCAGTCCTCTTGCTTCGGCTCTCCTCCACCCCCGGGGGGTTTCTCTGGCCTTCGGTGCAGGGTACTCTACTCCACTGTTGGACTAGATCACAGCTGCCCCTCTGTTCGCCGGTGCGCGTCGGATTGGCTTGTCCGCGGAGGCCAGAGAATCACCTAGACCGGGATACAGGTACCAGTCCTCCTCTTCTTTCTATTGGGCCTTGTATTTTCTGAAAAGATAGAAGTAATTCAAAAGGTTTCTTGTGGTTGTGGCCTGCAATACGTCCCAAATTTTCTATTCGTTTGTCCCTGACGATTCCTCGGCCATGTCGATGTAGAAAACTAGAAATTCGTATTCTTTTCGAGATTGAAGGACAAAGAACTCCACAAGCAGTTACCTGCAGCATTGGTGCCTTGGTAGGACAGTAGGATCAGTGCAGGAATCCGCCAATGGGTTCAACCTAGTCTTTCCCTTTCTTTTGCAGTTTTGCTATGCCTACTGCTAATAATTTTATGGACATTAAGAAAGTAAAGTAATCAATTTAACCACTATGAAGAAGTTATTTTTGTTACCCATGACATGATGCAACATGTGCTGACTAAGCTTCCATGGAGCTTCTCAAGGCGTGTCAATGTTTAGAGTCAAGAGCCATGGAGTTCTTCGCGTCCCACGGATGACCGTTTATGCTACACTCAATAATATTGGATGCTATGTGTCTTAAACCTTTGAGTATGATTGTAATAATTGTGGACTGATGCCCCTTCCATGAAGGGTTTGAAGAACTTTTCCATTATATAAAAAAAGGCCTTCTACTTTCTGAAGGCATGTTCAATTTATGGCACACCGCACACCTGACCATTTACTTGTTGATGTGCCATATGCAGGAATTTCAGTATGCAACAAATGGCCATGTCAGCGTTTGCGGTCACCTCACCTTCATCGCATGGCTATGCCTTATCAGCCCTTCATGCCCGTCATTCTCAAAGACTGCACATGAAACGCATTTGCAGCCAGGTTCGGGCACTGGCACAAACACAATTGCAGTACAAGAAGCTGGGAGATTCAGACCTCCTTATCAGTGAGGTCACTCTTGGAACAGTATGTACAAAACTGGAAACGAGTATTCTCCTTACTGTCAAATACAATTTCTGCATCTCAAGATTAATCCTTTTCTTTTTCAGATGACTTTTGGAGAGCAAAACACAGAAAAGGAAGCTCATGATATGCTCTCTTATTCTTTCGATCAAGGCATTAATATCCTTGACACCGCAGAAATTGTCAGTGCATAGTACTTTCTTGCTTTTGTTGACTATCTATCTTGTATTTTGAAGTCTAGTGATCGATATACCTTTTTGTTTTTCAACTTCCATTTTTCCTTTTGATCTGTAGTACCCTGTTCCAACGAACAAGGACACTCAAGGAAGTACCGATCTATATATTGGCAGGTGGATGCAATCTAAGCCGCGAGACAAGGTAACCTAAATAGTGTAGGCATGAAACTCAAAGACTTATATAAACTCACTATCTCTCTATGCGGTTAGTTTATTTTTGAATCGTCTGTATGACTGTATGTGATTAGTGATTCTTACGTGATATGCAAGTTTACACCAGCATTTGGGGTTTAGAAGCATATTTTTACTAATAACACTACGCAAATGAGTAAAGAGTAAATACTGCTCAGTCTTTACAATTCACATTCCCTAAGCTTCCCACTATGTGATGGCATGTTTAGAGGACCTGATTGACACTGACAGATGGGTCTTGCGTGTTTTGTTTCTGTCCATTTTAGATAATTTTGGCGACCAAAGTTGCTGGTTATTCAGAAAGATCCACTTTTCTTCGGGACAATGCAAAAGTAGTGTGTGTTGATGCTGCCAATATCAAAGAAAGTGTTGAAAAGAGCCTTAAACGATTGTCTACAGACTACATTGATTTGCTTCAGATACACTGGTCAGTATCAGATTGATTCACTTGTTGGCTGTATGCCTGTCAGAAACCATAATTAGGCTCACTTTGTGTGTTCAGTATTTTATATGTATACTTTCAAACATTCCTTTAAATAATTGTATGCATTTTGTTCTCGTAAAAGAGGAAGTTATGTGTTATGTTATAGAAAAACCTGGCGAATGTATTGACAGAAGCCACCAGGCCTTGTCATGTAAAACAAGGTCTGACGAAACAGGCCCCGAAGCCGAGGCGCATCTCCATTCTCATTATTTGTATAAGGTTCTGCACGTTCTATTGCTTTTCTGGGCAATAGAGAGAGGAAAAAGCTAATGGGTATACATGAACTTTATTCTTCTTGCTTTTCAGTCTGAGTTCCTTATAAATCATGTTAGAACATACCAGATACTCGACTATATACATTTCAGTTTATTTCTTTTGACCCTTGTTTTGTCAGCTTAAAGTAGTTGTTTCTTGTTTCATGTATTTATTTTACACCAGCTTAATTTGGGTGCAGTTTCACGAGTTCTTTGATTGCTCATGTAAACTTGTTTTGATAGGAGTTGGATTTTATTGGATTGATATCTGATTTCCAATTTAACTGAATAAAAGAAACATTCTTGGTTCCAATGTTTTGCTTTACATCTTCAGGCCAGATAGATATGTGCCACTATTTGGTGAATATAGTTATAATCCAACCAAATGGAGGTCAAGCGTACCTTTTGAGGGTCAATTGAAGGCCTTCCAGGAGCTAATTGACGAAGGAAAGGTGAGCTTTTTATAATTGATATTCTTATATGAGCAAGGTAGTAACAAATAAACATTTTCTCTTGTATGAGAAAATATGACAATTACATAGGTAAATATGTGGTCTTGACATGGATGCAACTTAGCACATGTGCTGGTACAGTGGTACATATATTTTTGTTAAAAAAATATGTTAAATAACATGCATCTGATAATAGCCGCATAAGTATTGGTTACTGAAATAGCTTATCAGCATGTAACTACTGTGTACGTAGAGACACATTGAATAGTTTCTATTTTTTTTGTCTCAGTACTGATAGCTCATTTCAGAAGACATTCAATAATATCCTATTTATTTTTTAGCGGAAAGAATATCATATAAAGTCGTATTATTAAGCATTGTCAAATTATGAGGTATGTCTCTGTTTTAGGTTCGCTATATTGGTGTTTCCAATGAGACCTCATATGGTGTAATGGAGTTTGTACATGCTGCTAAGACTCAAGGCCTCCCAAAGATTGTGAGCATCCAGAACAGTTATAGTCTAATTGTGAGATGCCGCTTTGAAGGTGACAAGATTTCATTGATCCATTCATTTTATTCATTGAGCTCTCTTAGTTATGCCATCATTTCTGAAACCGTATCAAATTATTGAGAATTTCCTTTGATTTCTCATACAAGTAGAAAGATAATGCTGCCTTTTAACTTAATTTTGTTTCATCATAGTTGATCTTGTTGAAGTTTGCCACCCAAATAACTGCAATGTTGGACTGCTGGCCTACTCTCCGTTGGCTGGTGGTGTTCTTACTGGGAAGTATCTTGATGCTAACACTGACATTTCAAAGAGGAGTAGGCTTAATCTCTTCCCTGGATACATGGCGCGCTACAATGCCTCTTTGGCAAAGGTATGATTATACACTAGAACCAATTTTTTTGTGCCCCAACTCTATGGAGCTTTCAGCATTGGTGTGCATTTTATTTTACTTTGGTCAACTTTGTATGGCAGGAAGCGACAAACGAATACGTAAAGCTTGCCAAGAAGCATGGGCTAACTCCAGTCCAGCTTGCACTGGGCTTTGTGCGTGACCGTCCATTCACTGCCAGTTCCATCATTGGAGCAACAACCATGGATCAGTTAAAGGAGAACATTGATGCATTCACCAGTGCTCCACGGCCACTACCACAAGAAGTTCTCGACGGCATTGAGGATCTGTTCAAGAGATACAAAGACCCAGTAATCCTCTAAATGTCTATTCACCATTTGGACGAAAAGAACCAGCAGTGCTGAAATCATACAAAGATCAGAAAATAGTAGCATTTATGATAGTAATATTTTATTAATGCAGATAGAAATGTTTCTTTGTATCTTCTTCCATTTATTTTATGGATACTACCATCAAAATGATTTTTTTTTGCACTCTATGTAGAAGTAGATTTTCATAGTGAGTTCGAAGGGAATACATTCTCTTATACTATATTAGTAAATGTATGAGGTTTTAGATTTTAACAGGTCTCCAATACACAAGTTTGACCAATTCTTTTCATGTGTCAATATTAGTAAAGGTTGTTAAATTACTACATTATGAAAATATTTTTCATGACAACCCAATGATACTATTTTGATATCAGGTATAAGTTGCTATGAAAAAGGTTTGCACTGCTGCTTTTGGTGTACATCTGAATTTAGCTTTGGTATTGTTGCATAGTATACCTAATTTGTTGAGCTTGTTCATCGTTGGGCTGTAACTAAGCTATCCACAGAGTTCGGCACATTCATTGCTGCGAACGTGATTTGGCCTGAGCTTTTGCTGGTTAGGACTTTGCGTTCTGTGATAACTGATAACGCTCAAGATTACCAATCGGATTGCGTGGAAGCATAACCAATTTTCACGCTGTTTGGTTTCTGGAAATATGACACGAGTGACGAGTCTGGTATGATGTCATTCGTACAGCTAAGGTAAACAACCAGCTGCAGGTCCCAGTGCCGCCTACATGTTGACATACCTCAGTAGTTCAAATTATTCAGTAGAGCCTTTGACACCATTTCAAGCATTCACAGAATCATTGCTTCTGAGCTTAAGGAGGCTACATGCAAATCATGTGGCTTCAGTTTGATCAAGATTTCAAGCTTTGAGCTTGCAAAAATTTCCACTCAATGAGGAGACGAATGACATGGAAAAACAGTCGCCAAAAGCCCCAGAATAGTCAGGGTTAGTGCTACCCCAAGAAAAGGTTAATACTGGCTGCTCAAACATCTCCCATAGGTTTTTACGTCATATTGTACAGACTGGGAGCAATCAATATGGGGACATTTTTAAGTAACGACAATATATATCGCTTAGTGCCTCAACTAAAATGTAGATGTTCCATTGACCGTTGAGGTTTGCCTTTCACATTTGAACCTCATAATACACGTAAAACGAATTACAAACTACACACTAGCCAATAATTAGCAATGTTAAAAACTCCACAACCTAACTGCGAAGTATACCATATATACAATCCAGTAAGGTCATCAGACGAAGAAAAGCACAGTCCTTCAATGACTACATGAATTTCTCTGATTTTTCAGCACATGATGTCATATTTCTTCCTCATGCTTCAGCGGAATACTGTAAATAGTAGTCAAAATCTTGAGGTTTCCAATTGTAATCTTTTAACAGTCGACCACTACCCTTGTGACCATTCTCTGCTCTTTCCAGGTCATGAATCTCAAGCTGTTTACGTACCCAGGGAGGGTCATCTGGACGAAGTCATATTCTCTCGCGGGTGTCCTTGTGCCGGAAATCAGGGGAATTGACATGCCGTTTGGATTGCCGGTTGTCCCACCATTCATAAGGGTTGGCAAAGAAGACATGCCACAAGCGAAGCCGGTTTATGCACTTGTTCTCTTCTAGCATTTGAGCTGACAATTTAAACGGAGGTTAGAATACTTGATATGTGATGAATAGCCTACAGCACAAAATAGTACATGTAAAGTGACAAAACTTACGGGTGATAGATGGCATTGCGGGTGGATCTATTGCATCTGCATCATTTTGAAGCTTCTTATTTTGATCTAGTACATAATTCAGCTCGTTGACATAAATCTGCATATGATGTGTTTCCAATTAAAAATATATGAAAGAGATAATGCACTGATAAAAGCATCCTCAAAGACAACTAATATCACAAAGCAAAATGGAATAAGTAAACATCATGAACATGTATCTGTTCATCAATATCTGCAAAAAAAATTTATCTGTCTACAGTGTTGAGGTATTGAGACATTGAATAAAATAATTTATATGATGGCATCTGAACAAAATCCGGGTAAGTAATAGGAATTATACGATGTGAATTCTGATCAAAGGCTGCATAAGTAATAGGAATTTATCAGTAGTAGATGTGCATTGCAAACAAGGTCTACTGACACGTGCAACACACGGGCAGATGGTATCAATACAGAACCACTAATTGTCCAATTGGTTTTCAACAGACAAGTGTAATTTAGAATGGCAAAACATTAAGGAAATAGTTGCAGCTATCAGACCTTATAGAAAATATACCGTTCACCACTTGAACTGACTTTATGATAAGAGCTCAGATGACCCGATACATAAACAAGGTCATTGTGCTTCAAATGCTTTAGACTAACATTCGCCAGCTCACCCTTCCACTGCAATGTCACCCTATTCAAGTTCTTCATACCGTAAGCATAATGAATGATAGTGTCTCATTTTCATTTGCTCCAACTCATAATAGCAGTTAGTTGAACAAGAACATATGTAGTTAACTGGCAGCAGGAGCAACAAACTGGAAATAGAAAAGCTATTGTTAAATCAGGTATGCATTGAGGAACTCCTGTTTTGTTCCTGGGTGTTATGAAAATGACTTGCTGCTTGAGCCATTTTCTGGTACATAGTGCTTTCTTTGCTCTCTATTTGGATGGTAGATTGCCTTTTGTTGTTGTATTTATTGTAGACAACTAAATGTATTAGTTGTAACAGTCATGTTAGCAACCTAAGAAACCAACACCACATTTTTTTCAACTAAAAATTTATAGCATTCCTTCAAGCCAATATCTGAAATAAACAATCCAAGTTGATTCTTGCACTCTGATCATGACTCCTAGCCGGCTGCCTATCTCTGAGACCCTGGCTTTAAATACAGTAGAGAACAGATAGAGTTGAACACAAAGATCAGGAACTGGTCCGGTAGGGGCAGCAGCTTGTTCCATTTCTATCTCAGCCACATTACCACTACCACTGAGGCAGAGTAGCAGCGCATGTAAGTCAAAGCTCGGGAAATACAAGCAATCAAGCAGAACATCAAGTTGGATAAACTAGATATGGGGCAGGCAATGGGGGTGCAGAGAGGACGGAGGTGACAGCAGCCGGCAACAAGAGTGAAGAGAGCAGAGGACAGTAGCAGCTTGGCCGGCTGCCCGGTTGGGCCTTGAGTGCTACTAGATTGAGGCCAGAGCTAATCGCTCGACTAGACATGCCTGACTAGTCGTGACTAATCGACGATTAGTCAACTTATCAGTCGACTGGGCAATATAATCGAATCGAATTGCTCGATCCATATGCCTGACTAGTCGTGACTAATCGATTTGAAAACACTGCGACAGAGGATTTTTTTGACGGGAACTACGGTGACGTCTTCTATCAGTAACCGTAAAAAACTTGCAGGAACATACTGCGAAGCAAAATCCACATGAGGACAATACAATCCGCCCAATTTCTAGGGAAGAGCTGGGGGAGAGAGGGGGCAAAGAACATGAGGATTGGCTGGGGCAGCGGTAGAGAGGGACTCGAACCTGAAGTTGGAAGAGCTCGAGGAGGCCGCGGACGACGACGGGGAGACGGAGAGGAAGGTGTACGCCTCGGGGTATTCCTCGCAGCTATCTTCGTACGGCGTCACCGGCGCGGCGAGGCGGCCGATGAGGCTGCACGAGTTCCGGGTGAGCCCCCTCTTCCCGACGGAAGAGGGGCGCCGCAGCATCGACATGCGGTACGCCACACTCTCCGGCTCCCCAGAGCCGCATCCGCCTCCGCTACCGGTGTGGAGCAGCCGCCGGAACGCCGCCGCTGCCGACGACGAACGCACGGTGGCGCCTCCGCCGGCGAGGCGCCGCAGCATCTGCCTCCTTGGTCTGCTTTCCTTTTTTTTTGTTCTAAATATTTTTTTTTTTAGGGTGTCTCTCTGCCAGTGGGCTTTTCTGCTAATCTCACTGGACTTGGATTTGGTTGGGCTGGAATATATAGGCATTTTTTCATTTTTATATTTAAAAAATTAAAATTTCAAAAATATATAGCCGTTCCAAGAAATTTCAAAAATGAGACTCAGTCGCCCATGGGGAGGGCGACAGGCCCCCTGTCGCCCAAGCAGAGGGCGATAGGCTTTTTTATAAATTTTTTTTACAAACCGGTCCTCAGTCAGCGCGGCGCGGGGGCTCGGTGGCGGGGGGGGCGGTTGCCCCCCAACGGGCGACAGGGGGGCCTGTCGCCCCCCTCGGGCGACAGGGTCCCCTCCTCTATATAAGTCCCCACCCCCATTCCCTCCTCATTTGAGCCCAAAAATTTCATCAAAAATCTAGAAAAAAAAGAGAGGAACTTCCACCAAAAATTCTGAAAAAAAAGAGAGGTGAGGAGAAGGGAAGCGGCGAAGCCCTACCAGATTACGCACTCGTGATCTGCAGGTAATTATATTTGAATCCATTGATATTATATAGCAATTTAATATAATTAGTGCTATAGTAGAACAATTTAAGTACGAGTTCGATGATAGAATTAATTTTTGAATAGTGAAATATAGAATTATAAATTTATAATGACAGTACCTTATTGATATTACAGCATAAGGCAATGGCTGCCTCCAATTCTGGACGATTTTCATGAACCGAAGAAAAATCTAGTATAATACTTAATATCATGACACATCTTTTAATCAGTAAGAAGTTGGATCCATTAGCGGAAGGTACGATAGAGATGGTGTTGTCCAAAATAGTAGAATTTAAAGATTTCACAATGCTTCGAAATATTACAACGCAAGATGTAAAGGGACACCTACTAGAACGTCGGAATATATACATGAGAGTATGTGAACTAGCGAATCATCCTAATGTCATTGGATTCTTACAAAGTTCTTATAAGATATGGATGCGGCCAGAGGTGTATGAGATGCACATTAAGATAACTCTTGTCGGTACCCTGCAACTGGGGTACCCACTCCTACTGTGCCAAGACTCGCGTAGTTATCCGTAACTACGCCCTAAGGAGCTGAGCAGCCGGACTCCTGGGTTCCGACTCCATCTCACCGGACCAACGGTCCCAGACCCGCTTCCCGTTCGGGGATGGGTCCGGTGTCACCACGTGTCCCAGAGGTGGAAATGCTCAGCACCTGTGGCCGCGGACCCGGACCCCCGCAGGTGGGTCCGGGACCTCCACGTGCCATCCGGACTCCCGCAGATGCGTCCGGGACCTCCACGTGCCTATCCGGACCCCCCGTGAGCTCTCGGCTCAGCTAGCTGCTCGGGAGGGGTCCGGAGCCGCCACGTGTCACGCAGACGCGGGCACGGGCGCAAGCCTTCCGCAGGAAGCTCCCTCACCCACCCGCATTAAGTGCGAGTGGTTGAGGCAGGCTCTGCTGCCGCTGGGCACGGGGCAGCTTTTGTCAGTCCACACTGTGGATCGCCAGTTACCGAGGCGGCTCGTCAGTTACCAAGGCAAGCATTAAAGACGCAGCGCCGCGCCCATGGGCGATGAGTCATGATGACCAGCTACTGACTGGAGCAACAGTGCACGCTGCTACAGTGGACTGAGTCAGTAGTTCGGCGCTTCATCATGACCTCGACGCGCGGCTGCAGAGGCTAGACTCTACTCTGACAGGACAACTCAAGACCATCCCTGGTCAGAAGCTACGCACGGAAGCCGACGACAAGATCTCCGGATCTGAGGCATTGAAGGCCAAAGTGTAGTTTATAATACATCGCCGGGTCCACATGTCGGGGCCCTGCTCAGTGTACGTGCTCCCCTTGGACATATAAAAGGGAGAGCACGCCCGCTAGAACAGAAGACGGACAGACTCAAGCTCTCGCAACCTTCTCACTCTCGTGGGAAGGCAATACAACACACAGTGGACGTAGGGTATTACGCTCCGGCGGCCCGAACCACTCTAAATCCTGCCGTGTTCATCGTGTTCTTGAGTGAGATTGATCTAAGACTAGCTAACCCCCGAGTACACATCCTCTGGGCTAGGGCGGGTGCCTTCCGCCACCCGGCTGTGGTTTGCAGCACCACGACATTTGGCGCGCCAGGTAGGGGTACTTTAGCTAGTTTTAGCTCATCTCTTGCCCATCTCCATGGCTCGGGTGGTTGAGCACTCCCACCACCACCACGACATTTGGCGCGCCAGGTAGGGGCGCTAGCTGGTCGCAATTCGTCTCTTCCTCGCCCCGATGGTTCGGGTGGACGACGTGGAGATGACGGAGGGTGTGGCGTCCTCCACGCCACACGCCTCCCGTGTCCCTGCTCCAGGGGCAACTGTGCCTGTGGAGCAGCCACCGTCGGCAGCGGCGCGCGCTGCATGTCGGCAAGAGTCAGGGCGCCCGTCAAGGGCCCCCTCACAAGCTGCGAGCGGCGGAGCGACAAATCCCAGCTCGCAGCATACCTCACTCATGTGAGGAAGCCCGCTCCGGCGGAAAGCCCACTCCGGTCGCACTAAGCCGACTCTGGTTGCTCTCTCCGGCGGAAAGCCGACTCCGGTCGCACCCCCGACTCTACATCTCTGTAAGTCCTACCCTTAGAGGCCCAGCAGGGAATAAAACATTATCCTTTGTAACTAGGTAGTACTTCCGTGTGGTCCAGTCCGGTGAGCCTCCCCCGTGGAGGAGTCCGGACCTCTGCGAACCAGGTTCAGGGAAGCGTACTCACCCTCCGGGGAGGTCCGGAGCCGTGTAGCCGCTTTGCCTGGTTCCGTACCCTAAGCCTGCATGCTCTACCTCCCTAGGGCGAGTACTGTAGTACCTAAGACTGGGGGCCCGGAGGTCCGGACAGCTCCGGCCTCATAAACCCGTGTTCTGGCTTACATCGCACATCTCATGTACATCTAGTTATAAAGGAAAAGTTTATTCTCAGTTCGCCTCTAAGGATGTTACATTCCAATTTCAATCTATGCATTCTGTTTGCGCTAACCCCCATGTGGCTTCTTACTCTTGTGCGGTGATTGTGGTCCGAATTGAGTTGGCTAGTTAGTGACTTAGCTCGAGACCTCTCATGGAAGAGAGGGGTTCGGACCCCTGGGAACCTGCAGGTTCAGGGAAGCGCACTCATTCTCCGGGGAGGTCCGGAGCGGTGTAGCCACTTAGCCTAGTTCCGTACCCTAAGCCTGCACGCACCACCTCATGTGAATGAGTGCCGTAGTACCTAGGACTGGGAACCTGGAGGTCCTGATTTTCTCTTAACCTAAAGGCCGGCCCCTTGAGCTCCGTTCAGTGAACCTAGCTGTCTATCTCAAAGGATTACAGCCAACAGGATTTGGGACCCGTGGGCATGCTACTAAGCATCTACCTTAAGTCATGTGTAGGTCCAAATGTGATGATGCAGCAGGTGACCCAAAAGATGGACGATGCAGGACAAGACCCTTGCGGCGCACACCGCTGGGCGTCAGAAGCAGCCAAGTTGCTCACAGTAGTGGCCCCACCTGCGGGTTTGTTGCCTCTCCCGAGGCGGGCCCGGGGCCCTCTGTCGGTACCCTGCAGCTGGGTTACCCACTCCTACTGTGCCAAGACTCGCGTAGTTATCCGTAACTACGCCCTAAGGAGCTGAGCAGCCGGACCCTTGGGGTCCGACTCCATCTCACCGAACCAATGGTCCCGGACCCGCTTCCTGCTCGGGGACATATCCGGTGTCACCACGTGTCCCAGAGGTGAAAATGCTCGGCACTTGTGACCGTGGACCCGAACCCCCGCAGGTGGGTCCGCGACCTCCACGTGCCTATCCGGACCCCCGTGAGCTCTCGGCTCAGCTAGCTGCTCGGGAGGGGTCGGAGCCGCCTCGTGTCACGCAGACGCGGATGCGGGCGCAAGCCTTCCTCTGGAAGCTCCCTCGCCCACCCGCATTAAGTGCGAGTGGTTGAGGCATACTCTGCTGCCGCTGGGCACGGGGCAGCTTTTGTCAGTCCACACTGTGGATCGCCAGTTACCGAGGTGGCTCGTCAGTTACCAAGGCAAGCATTAAAGACGCAGCGCCGCGCCCATGGGCGATGAGTCATGATGACCAGCTACTGACTGGAGCAACAGTGCACGCTGCTACAGTGGACTGAGTCAGTAGTTCGGCGCTTCATCATGACCTCGACGCGCGGCTGCAGAGGCTAGACTCTACTCTGACAGGACAACTCAAGACCATCCCTGGTCAGAAGCTACGCACGGAAGCCGACGACAAGATCTCCGGATCTGAGGCATTGAAGGCCAAAGTGTAGTTTATAATACATCGCCGGGTCCACATGTCGGGGCCCCGCTCAGTGTGCGTGCTCCCCTTGGACATATAAAAGGGAGAGCACGCCCGCTAGAACAGAAGACGGACAGACTCAAGCTCTCGCAACCTTCTCACTCTCGTGGGAAGGCAATACAACACACAGTGGACGTAGGGTATTACGCTCCGGCGGCCCGAACCACTCTAAATCCTGCCGTGTTCATCGTGTTCTTGAGTGATATTGATCTAAGACTAGCTAACCCCCGAGTTCACACCCTCTGGGCTAGGGCGGGTGCCTTCCGCCACCCGGCTGTGGTTTGCAGCACCACGACATTTGGTGCGCCAGGTAGGGGGATTTAGCTAGTTTTAGCTCATCTCTTGCCCATCTCCATGGCTCGGGTGGTTGAGCACTCCCACCACCACGACGACGTGGAGATGATGGAGGGTGTGGCATCATCCGCGCCACACGCCTCTCGCCTTCCTGCGCCAGGGGCAACCATGGCCTCCAACACATGATGTTCCTCCCTCTGTACATGAACCTAGATGCAGAAAAGAGAGAAAAGGAAAGGGAAGAGGTTCGTCAAGTCATGCTGTAGCACCTCAAGCACCAATTTAGATTGTCCATAATCAACCCATATATTTGCTTTGCAACAAAGTCGCATGATATATTGCGATGCGAGGGCTGAACTTCTGACAGCAAACAAGTGTGCTATGTCAAAATGGAACATTTCCAGTTCGACTTCCATTTTCCCTTGAATGCATGTACTCGCCATGGGCATCCATCATTCACACACTTCACCACATATTCTTTATTGCCAGACTTCACGACTCTAAATTCTTGCTTCAATGATATTGCACATACTCTCACAGCATCTTTTACGGCTTCAATGTTTGGATATGTTGTACCTTGTATACCTAATTCCCTCTGTACTCCCACTCCTAATTTCGTACGTCTTCTATGACATGATTGCCAAAACCATGTTCCTTCCACTCTTTTGGCAATGAGTACTGCTCGTCATCAGATGAGCCCTCATATTCTTCCATCTCCATTGAGGCTTGGTCTTCTGCCTCCATCTCGTCCACGATGCTATGTATCCTCTCTCCCTCATCAGTAAGGCCCTGTGGTCCGATGTTTTGGTTCGCTATCTCTTCTAACTCATCTTGCTCAACATAGTTGGTCTCTCTTCGAATTCTCGGAGTTGTTTGATCTGCACCATGTTGGATTTCATTTTGTGTCTTCTCCCGGATTTGAACAAGAATGGCCAGAGGCTACCCACGCTCTAGAGCTGCTTGCATGTACTTCTGCCAGTCATCAGTGATGTGTATCATCATCAATTCCCATAAATCACTTTCTACCTCCCAATTAACAAGAGACTGGACGGCCATCACATGTGTCTCCGGATCAACACGGAACCCATGCTGCAACCATTTACATATGGAACCAAAACTCCTCTCCAGAGGTTTATCTATGGCGCTAGATGTACACTTAAAGGCAGAAAGGTCTACTCCATTTGGCCCATACAAAATATTGTAGTCACCAAAAAATACTTGAAACTGCATCTTACTCGACATATATGTATATCACAGAATACTTATCAAGTTATACTCTTTACTTCACTACCTTATTCAATAAGCCGTAAAAACTAAGTATGGATTTCAACTACAACATATAAGTATTCATAACTACGTGATGACACTCAAATTCTATACTGCATATGCGAAATTCTATTCTAAATCGTAATTAATTTATAAACACATCTCTAATAGTACTGCAATTGTAATAATAAACGCGTAGTACTAATTTTCTAAACTAATTTACTACTACGTAACTAAAGTATCACTAAACTCCTATTTAAATGGTTCTATTATAGCACTAATTAAATTAAATTACTCAACAATACCAATGGAAAAATACATAAGCTAAATGTACTAACCTGCAGATCACAAGTGCGCAATCCGGCAGAGTTTCGCCGCTTCCCTTCTCCTCACCCCTCTTTTTTTCTAGATTTTTGGTGGAATTTTTGGGCTCAAATGTGGAGGAAATAGGGGTAGAGTGGTTATATATGGGGGCAAGACCCCCCTGTCCCCACGTGCCCCCGACCAGGGACGTCGTTGCAAATTTGAAGAAAAAATTACATTTAGGGCCTGTCGCCCCATGACCGGGGTATATTTTCTAAAATTTTCGAAACGGACATATATTTTTGAAATTTTGATTTTTTTAAATATAAAAAAGAAAAAATCGCGTCGCCTTGGGTTTTGCTTGTATGTAATGACAATAATTAATTGATGATTAGCTGTGATGTTACAGTAACCATCCTCTAATCACATGGTCAAATGGCTCGTTAGATTCTTCAGGGTTACTAGCGCGGGGTTCTGAAGTTGATTTTGTAAACTGATTTTGTTTGACACCGTAATTAGCGGTCAAAGTGTTATTATTACTAGAATTCTAAGAAACCAAACAAGGCTATTGGATGCTGATGCTGGGGCATGACGTGGGTTCGAGGGTTTTTTTTCGAATTTTTCTATTTCTTTATTTTTTTCATTAGAAATGGTGCGCACAAGCAATCGGTCAAGGCATAAGTGGCAGAGCATGACATGCCTCGAATCTCGTGCAAATAATTTCAAACAGAAAGCTCGTACTTATCAAAGCGATTATCTATATCAAAATCTGATTAATCCATTGTGTTTAATGTAAAAACATCTTCAAAACTATATCACATTCTACTATCTATGGATATTTATTTATTTCTGAACATATTTATTTGCTCATGAACATTTTTCACCACGAATATAATAATATTTTTTTGTAAAGTTAGAACAAATTTTTGACTTTGAATATGGAACAATTCAGCTATAAAGTTAGAACAATAACGGTAAAAGTGGAACAATTTAAATGTGAAGATAGAACAATTTAACTCTAATTAAATATAGAACATTTTGACTGTTGAAGTTGGAATATTTCCATTTTTAAAAGCTGAAACAATTGTTCCAACCTTACAAACAATTATCTAGTTCTGTGCATGTTTGGGCCTTGGCGCTGAGCTGGAATGGCAATGGCCCTGAAAATGGCAGCTTCCTGTGGTTGCCTACCGTGTGCCGTCACTGGCACATCAACTAGGACCCTCAATCCTCTCAAATAAAAAAAAACTAGGACCCTCAAAAAAAACTACGACAGTAAGAGCATCTTCAGTAATAATTCTCGAATGAAACCCTCTACTATATAAATGAGGGATTTCTCTATTTTTAAGTGCTATTTTTTAACTTCAAATTCAGTCGTGATCTCTAAATCTCACCCTCTTATTTTAATCTAAAGGATGGATCCATTTATAAGTGGACATTGCTTCCTAGAGACCCTCCAGAAATAGAGGGTGGTGGAAAAGATTTAAAGTTCTCTTTGAAATGGGGGCTTTAGTCAGTGGCGGGCTCAGGGCCTGGCAACTCTGGGCCACACCCCAAGCTCCTCTACTTTGTTTCCATTAGGCCCATATAATTAGCAGGCTATATATATTATAAAGATTAGACATAATTTATAGCTTACTTTATTAAATGACCCGTCTTCTAAAATGTTCTGGGTCCGTCATTAGCTTTAGTAGAGGGTCTGCTGGAGTGTGATTGTAACACCCCTGTGTTAATTGTGCTCGCTAATCACGAGTTAATTCGCTAATCGTGGACTCGAGTTCGTCGTTAGCGTTAATCGGGTTCGCATAGTAATCTTTGTTTTAGCCGTGTTCGATCTCGTTTTTGTCCTTGATCCGAGCCTCAAATCGACTTTCGCCCAAAACGAAAGTTGTAGATCTTCTTTTCCTCTACAACTTTTATTTTGGCCAAATTTCATGTTCCCATATGAAATTTGGAGTTTCAGCTAGTCAATTTCGAGTCAAAATCATTCAAACGAAGAAACAGTGGATCTCCTGTGCTCGACACGGTGTAGTTCGCCGGCCATACCAGCGACTGTGGTCGTCGGCGCGCCGCCTCCACGCGTCGGCTATCGCGCCTCGGCGCCGCTCAAGCGAGCCCTTGCTTATCGCGTCCCGGTGACGTCTCTGTTCTTCTCCTCCCCTTCTACTATCTCGCGTTCGCGTCCAGCAGAGACTGAGCAGAGTCGCCGCCGTCCGCCGCGCCGGCCACTGCTCGCCACCCCGCCTCGATTTGTCGCGCCCCGAGCTGCGCAGCCTTGCCGTCCACCGTCTCCACTCCACCCCGTGCCCGTTTGAGCCAAACCCCGGCTGAATCGACCTCCAGAGCGCCGGCCGCCATCGCCTTCCCCGCCGAGCTCCGCCCCTCTCCGTCGAGCTCCCTCTTTCGGCCCTCCTCTGCCCGAATCGAGAGCACGGTGAGCATCCAGGCGACCTACTCCTGCTTTCCAACCCCTTCCCCACTCGATTCCGCGGCCGCCGGCGTCGGAACGCCGCCGCGCCGCCATCGCCGCCGCTTGCCACCGCCGTCGCCGCCGCTTGCCACCGCCGGTTCACGCCGCGGGGCTCACCTGCACGCGCTCGCGGGGCGCCGCCGCGAGCCGCACGGCCGCCTGGGTCCCCTGGCCGCCACCCGCCCCGCCGCGCCGCCGGTCCGGCTCCACCGGCGGGAAACACCGCGCGCCACCGCCGTGGCCATGGCGCCGCCGTGGACCTCCTTGCGCGCCTCTGGGCTGCGCCGCGCGCGCTCCGCTCGGCCGCCGCCCGTCCCGCACCCCGGCCGCGGCTCGGCCCAGCCGCGTCGCCGGCCGGCCGCCGCCGGCGGGGGCCGGTGCCGCGCCGCCGCAGGCCCGCCTGGCCGCGTAGCCGCCCGTGCGGGCGAAGCAGAGGAGGGGGCGGGCTGGGCTCCCTGGCAAGTGGGGCCCGGCTGTCAGCCCCCCTTTATTGTTTTTCATTTAGTTATTTTGGCTGAAAACTTCAAGAATTTGTAGAAAAATGAAGAAAAATTCTAAAAATGCAAAGTAAATTTTGTTAGGTTTCTAAAATCAAAAGCTTCAGAGGAAAAATACTTGTGCCTGTGAATTGTCACTATTACCCCTGTTATTATTTTGTTTTGTGCTTGATCTAGTTTAATTATTACCACTTATTCTGTTGCTCTAAAAAGTATGAAAATTTTTCAGTAGCTTAATTCTTGCATGTGTAGTTCACTAAAAAAGTTTCAGGTGCATGTTCTATGTGCAAGTGTGTGGATCTAGTGTTGTTTAATTGCTTTTCTAGGATTAAAATGAATGCTCTCGATCGTCGTTAAATGTTGGAAAAATTTGGGTGGCATGCTTTACTGCTTTCACGTTAAGCTGATTAATTTTGTTGATAGATCATGTTTGCAAGTTAGGTTTTTACTTTTATATTGCCCTAGCTATGCTCTTTCTCTTTTTTTATATTGTTGTTAGTTAATTGTTTCATGCATGTGTAGCTTCAGCAAAGCTAGTTTTTGTTTCACTCCATGCTGCTCTAAGCAAGTTTAATAGTTTTTTTTGGAAGGAACACTTCAGGCTAAAATGAGTTGAATTTTGGAATCGCATCTTAAGCACTCATGCGTTGCGCTGTGTCCTAATTATTGCATGGCATTCTTTCATACGTGTAGACGCCGCGAACGAAGTCGCCTGCGAGCTAATTGCTGAGCTGGTCCAGGAGCCACGAGCCGAAGAGCAACAGGAGGACGCCATTGATCCCGCTCCAGAAGGTCTCGTTAACCCCGCTGACCTGCAAGGCAAGCCCCGGAGCATAACCTCTATTTTTAGTATTCAACGTTAATATTTAAGTATTTGTGCATTTATGTTCTAGGAGTTGTATGGAACCATAGTATGCATGTTTTCCCTAGGTACCGTGGGTCTATACTAGTATACAGGTGTCGATAGAAATGCTCTGCTAAGTAGGATTTCGGTAGAAGTCGAGTGATTGCTGTCACTCGCGAGTTTTAGGATCTTGATTCCTTAGTTATGGCTTTGAAATGAGTTGATGAGTAAAAAGAATTGGAGACCGGACAGAAATGAGTTGGAGTATGGATATGGAATAGATGAGAACATGACCTTCCGCCTGTGTCGATTGAGGACCGTACCGTTGTTGGCCCTGATGACCGAGTTTGAACAGTACTAACCACATGCCGGAAGTATGAGGTAGTCGAAACTGGTAAGCTAATTACCTGATTTGCAACGATACTTTGAATCGCGACCTGCTACTCTGGGAGAGCGCCTCCGGGTTCTCAGGGAGTTCGCCGTGAGGGTCCCTACACCCGGGTTTTGGCAGGCGTAATTCAGACGTCGGGGTGATGATGGGAACAGTTGACGTGTGTGGCCCGAAGGGGTTTACGCGTGTCATGTGAGTTAGGTCTATCTTGCAAGGTTAAATCGGATTGATTCGCCGTCTCTCTCGGTTAAGAGAACCTTGGTCACTGCGTCACATCGTAGTAAGAAGTGGAATAAGCTTTGAAAGGTGAAGTCGGAATGTTGTATCTGTTGTTTTGAAGAATTAATCTGATCTACCATGTGTGTTCTAGATGTTAGGCGAATATAGTTAATACTCGTTGTACTAAATGGAGCTAAAATATTGAAAGTAAGGACTCACTGCTAGTAGCCTTTCAGCAAAAGAACTCCAGAGCCAGAAAGCTTTGCATGTCTAGGTAATGGGCTAAGTATACCCAAAGTCGGGTAAGCCTTGCTGAGTATTAGCATACTCAGGGTTGTTGTTGTAACCCTCTGTAACATCCAAAAAATTTACTAAAATAAATCGTGCGCTAAAGTTGTTTTTCGTCGTTGAGCTCGACTCCCCCTTAAACCCTGAACCCTAGTCCCAGAATTTTCTCCTGAACAACCCGACACCCGATTTCAACGCACGTCCCATCCATTTCCCATCCAGCGCGACGCGTCGCGTCCGACCGCCGCGAATCTCTCCCTCTCTTTCTCGTTTTCCTCCCTCTCCTCCTTGGCGCGCACCCGACCGTGCACGCCGCCCGCTGGCCCGCGCACCCCGCGATCGCCGCCGGCGCGTGCCCGCTTTTCCCCTCCTTCCTTTTCCCCTCACCCCGAGGCCAGGCCCACGCCCTGAGCCGCCGGTCGGGCCGCCGCCGGCGAGCCCTCCCCACTCCCCTGTTTCCCAGCGCGCGGGGGGGGGGGGGGGTGGAGGAAGAGGGCAGGGCATTTAGCCCAAAGGCCCCTCCCCTTCCCTTATTTAGTAAAGAAACCCCCCACTCTTTGCTGTTTTGCAAAAGAAACCCTGCCCTTTACCCTATTTCAAAATAAACCCTTTCCACATACAAACATAATTCTAAATATATCCTTAACCCTTCCAGAACAGTCCAAATGTTTTCAAAAATTACAACCAGGCCCCTACCTCCTCCGGATTAATTACAACTAGGCCCCTGACCCCTTAACCGACCCACGAACCTTTATAAAACCTATCATTTCATGTACCAAACGAACTCTGATCGGCCCGAAACTTTACCATGCCTTTCTTAACCTAATTCCGGCCATGCTGTTAGGAGACCACATGAAAACATTACTCCAAACTCCATATCTTAAATATTTCCGATTCGAGCTCAACGACAAAGCTTGTATTTCTGTTTCTTGATTGTGTGTTTGTTTGTATGCGTCGTAGACCACGGTGTGAACGAAGGAGAGCCCGTTGACGAGCAGGACTGTGAGCAAGCAAACGAGGGACAGTTTTGCGACCCCGAGCCCGAAGGACAGGACCTCCCCGAAGGCTACGAAGACGGCAAGTTCAATCCCATCCTTTGATGCATGTTTCTGTCCTAGTTTTTATAAACACATCCCAATGGCCTGCTTTATAAAATCGCATATGTTTTGCTTGCATGAAAACACGGTTGGATAGCCACCCCTTGATTTGTGATGACCATTCCTTGACCACCTAGATTAATGTCTGGTTTTGCTTGGATGTTAATCGATATTAGAATGCTTAGGACTTTACTCATAATACGATTTATTTTATAAAGAAAATGTGTGTGTGAGGGATGGGATAAATGTGGTGTTTTTGTAAAGAAAGTTCAGACGGGATGGATGGCATTTTTACGGATTTGCCATTTAGTGTGCTCGTGCCAATGTGGTAGGGCAAAGAAGGGAGATATCCATCTTGTTGTGTCTAAGGACCGAGTTGATGTGTCATCTCACCTAACTCCTTTATCGTGCAAATCACTCGACCGTTGAATGGGCAACGGCGTAGCATGAATCCCACTAGTTGGTGTGATAGCCATCAGGAGGGCTGAGAGCAACGGGTGACCAAGGAGAAGGGATATGCTCAGTGTGACTTATACCCCGGTTATACCTCAGAGTTAGGTCGATGACCCCTTGGTGAATCCCCGTGATGGCTAGTCAGGCTTAGCTAAGGTGGGTAATGGCTATGTTGGGATCTGCACCGACACGACGGTGCTCGAGATGTGGTATCCTACTTGTGGGTAAAGTTGCACACCTCTGCAGAGTTAAAAGCTATTCGAATAGCCGTGCCCACGGTATTGGGTGAGTTACGGTGTGGTCACATAACTAGTGTTTTATTGGGATGGGCTGGTGTGAGTTGTTTTGGAATTGTGTCCGGCAGTTGTGCCGTGTGCTACGACGGACGGGGAGTCCGGTAGTAGTTTAAAACTTAAACTCCGTGTTACTCAAAACAAAAACTGGTTTCTGAAATGTTTTCTGCTAAATAAACCCCTGCATAAAATTTAGCTTTCTGCAAATTAAACCGTAACCTTACCCTTGGTTTACCTGTGCATATTATTCTGATATAACCCCCTCCGTGGGTGTGGTTGGACTTGCTGAGTACGTTTGTACTCACCCCATTTTTACTTTTTACAGAAGAAGACCCAGACTTCGTACCCGACGACGCTGAGTAGGGTTATCGTTCTACACCCAACCTTGCCTGTGGAACCGGCCCTGCCCGAGATGTTTTCGCTAACTCAGTACTCTGAGCCCGAGTTAGACCCCATGTGGGTTGCAGTCTGGTGTTATGTTGTAGCCTGGTTACTTATTATCATTATCTGTATCGAGTGTCCTCCAAGGTTTGTACGGTTATGAACCTTCTGATGTAATAAATGTGGCATCAGCCTCCTGGGACTGGTGTTTGTATCACATTTAAGTTCTCTCTTATGAGGGGACGCTTCAGGTGGTATCAGAGCCGTAGGTTGGCCGTAGGACGTGACCCTAGGAGCGAAACCCGTTTTCAGACCCTTTACCTTAGGACTTTTCTATCCATAACCCTTTCTTGACACAAACACTTACCTTTGGTTCTTGCCCTGTTCCAGATGGCTGACAATGGATGGATTGGCGGAATCTGTCACGCAGAGCCCGGCCTTCCAAAGTTGTTGATACTCAGCCTGGAACGAATCGGAGTTGTGGACCCACCAGAGTTTCTCTATCGGGAGTACGACTCCAAGGGCACTCTTCGGTGTGACCTGATGATCTTCATAGCAGGAAGCACCCGCTACCCTGATGTGGACCCTTGGTTCATCTCCACCACTGGATTCCGTTTCCCGGATACCTATCGGAAAGCCGCCCGTAAAGCCCTGCGACGGCTCCAAATGATCTACAAACATCACCTTCGACGGACTCCTATGGGATTCTTCCCGCCAACTGAAGGAAGAGGACGCACCTAGATCACCCGGATGAGAGGACTCGGAAGGGAAGAAGAAGACATGGAAGACACAGTATCCCACCTATCCATCTATCTCACCGGCCTAGATGAGCTCTACCGCGAACAAGCAGCACAACTGAAGCAACAAGTCCACAGAGCAGAAAAGGCAACCCAGGAGCTGGATGAACAACGGACAAGAACCGTATACGCCGAGTATTCCCTAGCCGCCCTCCAAGTCCAAATGGAAGAAAAGAGGCAGAACTGGAAGAGCAACATGCAAGAGCCACACGCGCCGAGAATTCCCTGGCCACTCTCCAAGCCCGAATGCGAGAATACGAGGCTCGCAGAGGAATAGGTGGATGGATAGAGGAAGAAGAAGAAGAACCCATGGAAACCCATTGGGATGTAGGTACTCAGACCGAGGAAGAAGAACCCGAAGAAACCCACTGGGATAAAGGAACTCAGACTGAAGAAGACATGATGGGTCAGTACCTTCCACTGAAGAAGCGCCCTCTTAGGATTGAGGGAGAGTTTCCATGATAGGAGTAGCACCCCAAGCTGGAACCTTTGCCCTAATAATCGTGTAACCATGAAGTTTGTACCCCACCATGTTGTAATAATAAATATCACCTACTCCCTTTAGTGTACCCCAAATAATTGTGCAAGTTTTTCACCTTACCTTTGTTTTCAGATGGCTGAGGAAGGATGGACCCAGGGCGACTGCCAAGCTGCACCTGGCTTCCCCAGCCTATTGATCAACGTCCTGGAAAGCCTTGGCGTTACGGAACGCCCAAGGTACTACAGCAGAGAGTACGAGCACCATGGTACTCTCCGCTGCAGGGTGATCATAGTCATCGCTAGAAGTGATCGCTACCCCGACATCCAGCCGTGGCGAGTGACCGCTACGGGGTTTAGGCACCAAGACACCTATCCCTTGGCCATCAGAAATACACTCCGTTACCTGTGCCGGATTTTCGAAGAACACCTAGCACCCACACCAATGAAGTTCTTCCCGCCGGCCATCAGAACCCCCGTTTGGGAAGCTCGCATGAGAAGCCTGGAACGGCGCCGCCATGAAGAGGACCCTCTGTATCAAGTGGCTAACTACCTAGCCGTTTTGGATCAGCTCTTCGATGAACAAGCCCACCTGCTGAGGGAGCAGACCCATCATGCTTAGCAAGCTGAACTCGCGGTGAGGCTCCAACAGGTCCGAGCAGCCCAAACCGAGGCAAGAGCCGCAGCCGCGATCAGCAGTGAAGCAGTTGCCCAGGAGAGCCTCAGACAAGCCCGAGACCGGTGCATGCAAGAATGGACCAGAAGTGGAACCCCAGTTCCGGCCATCGGAGAAGACCAAATTCTACTCGGAACACCCGTCATAGGATGGGGACCACTCGTGATAACCCCGCAAGCCCCACCCGAGAACCCCGAAGGGTCTACTGCCGTCGGTGAAGGAGAAGCTGCTATGCAGCCCCAGGAGGACGGGAACTTAGAAGACGGCGAGCAAGGATTGCTCACAAACTCCACCCCAGAAGAAGGCTCGCCCCGCGAGTAGAATGTCCGACCCTACCCTATTGTTGTACTCTTTTAGCCCTTCCGGTTTAAGTTGTATCCCTAAGTATGAATCTGTACCCGGACGTGTAGTATGCGTACTAGTCGTGTCCCCGCGTTGTACCCCTACCTTGTTTTAATAATGTTGCGTGTGCTTGTTTGTGTGTTTGTTGTTGTGTGCTTATCGGCAGAAGGTTGATTCTGCCTTGATTACACGAATTAAACAACTTAAACATCACCTAATCTTAACCCCAACCCACTTGTTCTACAGATGGTTTCCCGAAGCGTTACGAGGGCCTCCCGCGTCAGGGACCCTGCAGCCGCTGATGCAGGAGTACGTCCTAACGGGCAAAACCATCCTCAGGAAGAACAAGAAGTGAGTCAGGGCAGAGGAGAAAATCATGATGCACAGCTGCCACCACCACCACCACCACCCTTCACGGACCTGGCACAAATAATCCATAACCAGACTCTCATACTGGAGACACTGGCCAATGCTCTAGTGAACAGGCAGCCACGAGAGCAGACCTTTAATGACAAGCTGACAGCTTTTCTGAGGGCCAAGCCACCTACTTTTGCCGGATCCAGCAACCCCTTGGATGCAGATGATTAGCTCCGCGTGATCCAGAGGAAGCTCGAGCCGTTTGGGTGCCAGGATCGAGATAAAGTCCTTCTGGCAGCACATCAACTCACCGGGACTGCCTTAGCCTGGTGGGAAAATTACTGCGCTGCTGCCAGAGATGCCTCCACCATCACCTGTAATGAATTCGTGAGGGAGTTCCGCCGTTATCACATCCCCTCGGCCACCATGAAGCGCAAGGCAGATGAATTCTGTGCACTTCAGCAGGGGAGTATGACGGTAGAAGAGTATACTCACCAGTTTATGGAGCTGGCTCGCTATGCACCAGAAGAAGTGAACGACGACGAGAAAAAGCAGGATATGTTCAAAAAGGGACTGAACCCAGAACTCAGGACCCTGCTCACCCCTCAGATCTATCCTGATTTCAACACCTTGATGAACAAAGCAATCCTCACCGAGAAGGCCAAGAGTGATGAAAGAAAAGATAACAAGCGCAAATTCTTAGAGAGCAAGTCACGCCAGCAGGATCGTTTCCAGAAGCCCAGAAGCTTCAGCTATAATGCACCAAGGTCCCAAGCCCCAATGCAGTATAGAACTCAGTCGCAAGTGACAGGACCACGAGCCCCTAACACCTAGCCCAGAAGCCAGAGCACCATGAGGGCCCCACAGAGTAATGCAAGCCAGGTCACCAACAACAACAGCAACGTGAGGGCCTGCTTCAACTGCCGTGAGACGGGTCACTTCATCGCCGACTGCCCCTATGTCAAGAACAAGCCGGCTACTTCAGCTTTTTCCAACACTGTGAACGGACCCAAGCCAGTTCTGACTGGTGCCAACCGAGTGCCCCTCCGCGGCAACAGCAACAACAACAACAACCAGCAGAGGCAATCCCAGCAGTCTTTTGGTCGAGCCTGCGTCAACCACATCGACGCGCAGGAAGCTCAAGGAGCTCAGGGCGTAGTACTCGGTGAGTACCTAGTCAGCTCAACTCTTGCAACAGTACTGTTTGATTCTGGAGCATCACACTCATTCATATCCTCGAGTTTTGTGGAGAAACATAAAATACCTACAGTACTACTAAAAACACCCTTATTAACCCGGACGCCCGGAGGAGACATCAGGTGTCAACTGGGTTGTCTACGGGTAAGGATTAATTTAAGTGGGGTAGAGTTTCTAGCAGATCTAGTAGTACTCAAGTCAGAAGGGATAGATGTGATCCTTGGAATGGACTGGCTAAGCAAACACAATGGCCTCATAGGTTATACGGACAAGGTAGTGCATCTAACAAACCCAGAAGGAGTCCGAGTAGGGGTGGGCATTCGGTTCTTCGGTTCGGTTCGGTTCGGTTCCTCGGTTTTCGAAGAAATTCGGTTCCTAGAAAATAGGAACCGATCGGTTCCAAGAAAATAGGAACCGATCGGTTCCAAGAAATTTCAGGAACCGAGTATTTCGGTTCTCGGTTATTTCGGTTCAGTTTTGGTTCTAACCAAACGAACCGAATTTTTTTACCGAAAGCTAAGATAACAAGAAAAATATACATGTTCTATAGCAAATTTAGACAATACTTCCTCTACTTTAGAGAATAATAATTGAGAAGAGAACAATAACAATATAGTAAGAGAAATACATGGCAATTGAAGTATGATACATCACATGTAAACTAAATATACTCTTACAAAATACAAAGTTTATGTAATTCGGTTCTTTCAGTTAATTCGGTTACCCGAGGGTAGGAACCGAATTTTTTTCGGTTATTTCGGTTCTTCAATATCTGGAACCGAACAAGGAACCGAATTTTTCGGTTTCGGTTATTTCGGTTTCGGTTCCAGTTCTTTCGGTTCGGTTCTTTGGTTTCGGTTAAATTTGCCCACCCCGAAGTCCGAGTGACCTGTCACACCCGGGAAAGTGGAGCAAACCCGATGGTATTCAGTATGGAAACCAAGACCTTGGAAGAAGTCCTAGTAGTGAATGAGTACCCCGATGTCTTTCCCGAAGAACTTCTCGGTATGCCACCAGATAGAGACGTAGAATTTATCATTGATCTTGTTCCTGGAACCGCCCCCATTGCCAAGAGACTGTATAGGATGGCAGCCTCCGAGTTGGCAGAGTTAAAGAAACAACTAGAGGAGTTACAATGAATTGGCTTCATTAGGCCAAGTTCGTCGCCTTGGGGAGCCCCGGTTTTATTTGTCAAGAAGAAGGACGGAAGTATGAGGTTATGTGTAGACTACCGGGCACTGAACGAAGTCACTATCAAAAACAAGTACCCCCTCCCCAGGATCGATGATCTTTTTGACCAGTTAAAAGGAGCCAAGTACTTTTCCAAGATTGACCTGAGGTCCGGATATTTTCAGCTCAAGATCAGGGAGAGCGACATCCCGAAGACAGCTTTTGTCACCCGGTATGGGCAGTTTGAGTTTACGGTGATGTCTTTCGGGCTGACAAATGCACCTGCCTATTTCATGAACCTCATGAACAAAGTGTTTATGGACGAGTTAGATAAGTTTGTCGTAGTCTTCATCGACGACATACTTATTTACTCGAAGAGTATCCAGGAGCACGAACAGCACCTGAGGGTAGTTCTGGAGAAGCTGAGAGTGCATAGGCTATACGCCAAGTTCAGCAAGTGTGAGTTCGAGCTGGAGAAAGTAGCCTTCCTTGGTCATATTTTGACCGCAGAAGGAGTAGCCGTGGACCCTGAAAAGGTCGAAGCAGTATCCAACTGGCAGCAACCAACCAATGTCAGTGAGATCAGGAGTTTCCTCGAATTAGCTGGGTACTATCGGAGATTCATTGAGGGATTTTCTAAGATAGCTCGGCCCATGACAGAGCTGCTCAAGAAAGAGAAGAAGTTCACTTGGATGGAGTCGTGTGAAAGGAGCTTCTGGGAGTTGAAGCGAAGATTGACGACAGCCCCAGTACTAACCCTGCCGGATATTCATCGGGATTTTGTCATCTATTGTGATGCGTCCCGACAAGGATTGGGTTGTGTACTGATGCAAGATGGGAAAGTCGTTGAATATGCTTCCTGTCAGCTCAGGACTCATGAGCAAAACTACCCGACCCATGATTTGGAACTTGCAGCCGTAGTGCATGCTCTCAAAATCTGGAGGCATTATTTGATTGGAAATAAGTGCGAAATCTATACCGACCACAAGAGCCTGAAGTACATTTTCACCCAGCCGGATTTGAACTTAAGGCAGAGAAGATGGCTGGAATTGGTCAAAGATTATAATTTGGAAATCCATTATCACCCTGGTAAAGCAAATGTAGTAGCTGATGCCCTAAGTCGGAAATCCTACGGGCCCAAAGATGAACATTTACGAGAGGAAATGGCACGATTAAATGTGCACATTGTCCCTCGAGGCTCCAGCCAAGTACTGAACGTTCAGTCCACTCTAGAAGAAAGAACCAGGAAAGCCCAAAGATCGGACAAGGGACTAATGGAAATCCGAAGGCAGACCGGAGAAAATAAGGCACCAGATTTTAGAGTGGATAATAAGGGGACCCTATGGTATAAAGATAGAATTTGTGTGCCTCAGAAAGGAGATTTCAGGCAAATAATCATGGATGAAGCTCACAGCTCAGCCTACTCCATTCACCCAGGATCCACCAAAATGTATATGGACTTAAGACAGAAATATTGGTGGAATGGGATGAAGGCGGATATTGCACGATTTGTCGCCCGTTGTGATACTTGCCAAAGAATCAAAGCTAAATACCAGAAGCCGGCAGAATTGTTGCAACCCCTACCCATTCCGGTTTGGAAATGGGATGAGATAGGGATGGATTTTGTGGTAGGGTTGCCCAGAACCCAGAAAGGACATGATTCCATATGGGTAATAGTGGACCGACTCACTAAAGCGGCTCACTTCATACCCGTACGGACCAACTACGGCGGAGAGAAGCTGGCCAAGGTCTATGTGGAGAATATAGTGAAATTGCACGGTGTACCCAGCCAAATTGTTTCAGATAGAGGGACCCAGTTCACCTCTAGATTTTGGAAAAGCTTGCATAAAGCCATGGGCACCAAGCTAGACTTTAGCTCCGCTTATCACCCACAGACAGATGGCCAGACAAAAAGGGTAAACCAGATTATGGAAGATATGTTGAGAGCATGTGTCCTTACTTATGGCAAGGATTGGGAGCAGAGTTTACCCTATGCCGAGTTCTCATACAACAACGGGTATCAAGCAAGCTTGGGCATGTCGCCGTTCGAAGCTCTCTACGGGAGGAAATGCAGAACCCCTCTGATGTGGTTAGGAGTTGGAGAACGTGCCCTAGTCGGGCCCGCCCTCATAAAGGAAGCAGAAGAAAGAGTTGCCGAGATTAGAGAAAAGCTGAAAGCAGCCCAGTCCCAACAGAAGAGCTACGCCGACAAGAAAAGACGGGAAATAAGTTTCAGTCCAGGAGATTTCGTGTATCTCAAGGTATCACCTATTCGAGGAACCCGAAGATTTCAGGTACAAGGAAAATTGGCCCCTCGGTACATTGGACCATACCGAGTTCTGAAGAAAGTTGGAGCAGTAGCATACCATTTGGAGCTACCAGAAGAAATGTCAGATATACATCCAGTATTCCACGTCTCGCAGCTAAGAAGATGTTTGAGGGTACCTGAGGCAGAGCATGTGCCAGTAGAAACGATTGATCTATATCCAGACCTGCGATACCAGGAGGTACCAGTCAGGATTCTAGACACGGTCACTAGGAGAACCAGAAACTCCGAAGTACGGATATGCAGAGTTCAGTGGAGCAGACACGGAGTGGAAGAAGCTACGTGGGAACGCGAAGACGCTCTGAAGAAGGAATTTCCCCACCTGTTTAGGAACCAGTCGAATCTCGAGGACGAGATTCATTTTAAGTGGGGTAGATTTGCAACATCCCAAAAATTTACTAAAATAAATCGTGCGCTAAAGTTGTTTTTCGTCGTTGAGCTCGACTCCCCCTTAAACCCTGAACCCTAGTCCCAGAATTTTCTCCTGAACAACCCGACACCCGATTTCAACGCACGTCCCATCCATTTCCCGACCACCGCGACGCGTCGCGTCCGACCACCGCGAATCTCTCCCTCTCTTTCTCCTTTTCCTCCCTCTCCTCCCTGGCGCGCACCCGACCGTGCACGCCGCCCGCTAGCCCGCGCACCCCGCGATCGCCGCCGGCGCGTGCCCGCTTTTCCCCTTCTTCCTTTTTCTCTTTTTTCTCCATTTCTTTTCCCTTTTCCATTTTTCTTTTCTTTTCTCCCTTTTCACTATTTCTTTTCTTTCTCCCTCCCCTCCTCCCTTCCTTCCCCGTCGCGCCTGCCCGAGCAGCACCCCGCCACGCCTCTCTGCTCCGCTCTTGCGCGTGCGCCCGAACGCCGCTCACCCCCTCCCCGCTCCGCACGCCCCGGCCCTCCGCTCGCCGACTCGCACGCCACCCCGTTCCCCTCACGCGCGCCCGACTCCCTCCTAGGACGAGCACCGCGCCGCACCAGCCCGGCCGTGCACGCGCTCGCCGCACCGCGGAACACCGAGCCGCGACACCGGCCGCCCGCACACGCAGCCGTGCCGAGCCACCGCCCCGAACGCGCGCGCCGCCCACCGCCTATCCCCGCTTGCGCGTGCACCGCGTGCCCGCACCCCCGCCGCTGCCACCTCCATTTAAGTTCTCTCTTATGAGGGGACGCTTCACCCTCTTGAGCAGGTTGTGTTCCTGCTGACTTCGAGGAGGTATGTGCGTCCTGGATTGGACAGCCGCTTCCTCCTGGGTGGACCGTCGTGTGGGCCCCGTCTTCCCCGTGAAGATCGGGCAGGTTGGCGTCACATCGGTGGGTAGGATGTGGAGCTCACCTTATATCATCGTCGTGGTTATCGTATTGTATTTCAAACTCAGTTTTTAACCTTCCGCTGTGCTTTTGAACTCTGTCGTTTGTATTCGAACCTTTTATGTAAAACCTGTGTTGTAAATTAATTTGAAGTTTTCTGTATGCTGGTATCACCTGTGCTCATCTTCGTACGGGTCTAAGTGCAATTGTGATCCTGGAGTACAGTAGTTTAATCGGGATTTTACCCGACAGCCTGTCAGGTTACACCGTTTTAAGTGCACAGTAACTTGATTAAGTATTAAGATGATGGTTAGTGCATTTACGCCGGTTTAATTTGGACGGTGCTGCTACAGCTGGCATCAGAGCTCTAAATTGCACTGGGGTGATTACTGGTGTGCTTAGTTACGTTAAGTAACTCGTACCTTGCAACGATTTCGGGTTTTTCGAAAAGTTGACGCTAGATGCGCTAAGGAATAGGATAGATAGTTTGTATGCCCTAATTATGTTATATAAGTTAGGTGGCATCTAAGTATCTATTTTATTTCAGCACTTCCAGCTTTTACTTTTTGTTAAACCTTATTTCGGTAACGACGCACCTACGCTAAGGTAAGCAAGGTAAGCATTCTTGGTAGTCCTTTAGAATAGCCCACGTGTTTCATACGTGCGCGGGTCCCATATGATGAGCATACGAGGAGGTGATAAGGCTCAATTCAAACGAGCCTGTCGCTATCTGCCGCCTGATATGGAGTGCGGATTTCATACCGTGTGATTGTGATCACGGTCATTTCGTAAGGTAATGTTACGAGATGTAAACCTGTCATGCGGTTGGCCATGACCGTGACCCTTGGGACACGTCTACCCTTAGATGTCCCGTAAGGCGAGTGTACGGGAAGTGAATACGTTGTTATGATGTATGCAGCGCTGCCCATTCAGTGTCGAATGTCTGGGTGCCATCTCTATAGTGGATGGTAATGTATGTGTGAATATGTGGGAAACTGCATATGCGTTACCCGTGTGGCGTAGGACACATGGGGGCCGTTCGTGAGTGCTGGCACGAAGGGTCCAGAAGTGGTTATATATCTGTCTCTGTGTTCTTCTGCAGGAAACTAACCACGTTAAGAGCGTTATAAAATCCTTGATCGTAGGAACGACTAGTCTATATATAGGGAGAGTACGTAATTGTGCCACCGATTGTTCTCGTATACCATATTTTGGTACTTGTTTGGGTGAGAAATGCTAGAACATGCATGCATCTTGCATCTTGCATAACCAAGTTTGTTGATCGTTTTGTGGCTTATGGTTGCGCTTCATAAAAATTTATTTGGATCGCCATGTTTTACTATGCGTTCTTTAAAAATTTATTTGTGTTGCGTTGCCAAGTTTAAATCTGTTTCTTTTGAAAATGGTGGATTACGTTAGCGCTATGTGTTCTTACAGATGGCTAGCTTCACGCACGTGATCGTGGACGCTGAGGGTTGGGCGCACTCTAATGCCCTCCATACCGGCCACTTTCCTCGTCTGCTGTGGCAGATGCTCAGGGCGTTTGACTACACTGAGCCCCCACAGTACTCAGGACACGAGTCTAGCTTGCTGGGCACTGAGCGCTGTCAGATGATCGTGAAGATTCCTGCTTGCCCCGCTCGCTTGGAATGGGACTCGTGGCAGCTCACTGTCTATGGTAGGAAGCTGGCAGACTCCTGGGAGATTGCATCTAGGAAGGCCATTGAGGAGTTCTCAGAGAAGTATAATGCAGAGGTGATAGATACTCCTTACAGTGTGTTTCCCTTGAGGGATGAGACCACTCAGGCCTATGCAGATCGGGTTAACCGCAACATGAACTACATGATGCCCGACTACAACGTCAGGACAGCCCTCTCGTTCAGCTACTCAGCTTTGAGCAACATGTATGAGCAGCTTCGCGAGGAAAATGCGGTATGCAGGGGCAAGGCTCGAGAGGCTCACCTCCATGAGTAGCACATGATTGGTACCCAAGACAAGATCAAGACCCTGAAGGCCAAGTCCAGAGCGAGGAAGATAAGGATTCAAGAGTTGCAGGAGGAGCTGGAGAATAGGACTCAGATGGTGCAGCATCTTGAGGGGTAGCTTCAGCAGGCCCAGGAGTGGATTGAGGACGTCCAGGCTCAGGTGGAGGCAGCAGCAGAGATGGAGGCCGAGGCAGCCGAAGAGGAGCCAGAAGAAGAGGAAGAAGAAGAGGACCCTGAGGAGATCGAGGGAGTGTCTGGAGTCGAGTCGGGACCTGGGACTCCGTGAGGACATGGATGGATAGTGTTGATTCTCCCCTTGCAGTGTAGCCTAACTGTAGGATAGTTGGGTAGGATGACCAACATAGTGCTCTAGGCTAACCTTGGGTTGAGAATTCTTTTGTGGCTCAGTAGTTCGAGTCATGTAGGATAACCCCTCGCTAGTGTGGTGTGTAGCCAGGTCGTGCAAGACCCCTCTTTTCGTAGTGGTGTGTTGTCGGGTCGTTTGTGAACCCTTCTCTAATGTTAGTTGGTTTGCAGCAGGGCTTTGGTAATGTAATAGCCCTTGTTCCAGCTTAACCAGCGTGGTGGCTTAATGTAAATTTTACTCCCGTAATGATCTTTTCTGTCAGTGTGTGAAACTTTAATTGTGAGCTGTACTTTAGTTGCTTTCGAATCTGAAATATTGTTGAGCGAGGTTAGTATGGCATACGTTAGAGCTACTCTGGACGAAACTTGTTGAGTTGAGGCGGTTTCAACCAAAGCAAGTTAGTTTATCTTCCCTTGGTGAACCATATCGCGAGGGGAAGGATTCATGCCGTGTGTTCATATTATATATGCACATTCTTTAAATTGCATGAATTAGTCCTGATAGCGAAATGGCTAACCAGGGGAATGATTATTTTTGCAGATGGGTGATAATCATGACAATGAGAATCACGAAGCCCTGCCCCAACAACCTCCCTCTTTGGCTCAAGCTGTTGCAGCTCTTATCGCTGATCGCAACGAGCAGACGGAGTTTAAAGGCAACTGGTGCAAGCCCAAGCCAATGTTGGCAGAGGTCGACACGCTCCCCCGCCACCACCAGCAGAAACTGACTATGTCGGTTTTCTGGCCACCCAGCCACCTCTGTTCCATAAGGCCGATGATCCCCTTGAGGCTGATGCTTGGATTCGCACCATTGAGGATAAGTTCAGCATCCTCAATTGCGCAGAAATGGACAAAGCCGCCTTTGCAGCACAACAGCTGAGAGGACCTGCAAAAATATGGTGGGTCAATCACAAGGCTCTACTTCCCGCTGGTACACGTCTCACCTGCGAGGAGTTTGTGACAGCTTTTAAAGCCCACCACATCCCTACAAGCTTAATGAGGAGAAAGATGACAGAGTTCCTAGCCCTGAAGAAAGGGAACATCACCGTGCTCCAATATGCTCAAACTTTCAATCAGTTATCCCAGTATGGCGGTTTCCATGTGGATATGGATGAAAAGAAGCAGGATTGCTTCAAGAGGGGACTTAGCACAAAGCTTCAGGACAAGCTAGCTCTCACCACATGCAACAACTTTACCGATCTGGTTAATAAAGCCATTACTTAGGAAGATGCCACATTGGCGCACAAAGCTGACAAGAAAAGAAAGGCACCTGCTGGATCCTCCAGTAATGCACCCCAGAGGTACAAGCTGGTTCAGACAGGGAATCAGCAGGCTTCAAACCGTCCTCCACAGCAGGGCCGTTGGGTCGCTAGACCACCACAGCAACAGCAGCAGTGGGCACCCCATTTTCCGACACAGCAGCAGAGGCCTTTAATGTTACAAGGTCCTCGCCCAAACAACTACCCATGTTATAATTGTGGTAACTTGGGGCACTTTGCACGTGACTGCCGTCTGCCACCTCGGCAGAATAATTACAAGACTCCTGCATTGAGTCAAGGTTCCAGTCAGAAGGATCAGAAAAAGAAGATTGTACCTGCCAAGGCTGGTCGTGTGAACTACACCGCTCTGGAGGAAGCCCCGGAGGGCACCCAAGTGATGGCGGGTACGTTCTCCGTTAATCACTGTCCTGTTACTGTGCTATTTGATTCGGGAGCATCCCATACCTTTATCAGTCAAGCATGCGTAGAACGACTCAACTTGCAAGAAATTCAAACGAAAAGACCTTATGCTATTTGTACACCGGGTGCACGGTTGCACACCCATTGAATAATTCCGAGTGTTTCCCTTGAATTGGGTGGAAAAATCTTCCAAACCAAACCCATTGTCCTTCCAAGCCAAGGGATAGATATTATACTTGGAATGAATTGGATGAAGGAACACCAAGTAATCCTCGATACTTCTTCTCGTGTCATCCGGATTAACTCCCCCACACATGGTTCCATGGATATTCATCTTTCCAAGCATAAAATTCCAACCACTGTCATATACCATCTTGAAGGGAAAATTTTAGAAATAATCCCGGTGGTTTGTGAATACCCCGATGTGTTTCCGGAGGATTTGCCAGGCATGCCTCCCGATCGAGATATTGAGTTTATCATTGAGTTACAGCCTGGCACAACACCCATATCTCGAAGGCCATATAGAATGACTCTGAGTGAGTTAGCTGAACTAAAAATCCAGTTACAAGAGTTGCTGGATAAAGGCTTTATTCGACCGAGCACCTCACCTTGGGGTTGCCCGGCTCTGTTCGTAAAGAAGAAAGATCACGGACTGAGGCTATGTGTGGATTATCGACCTCTGAATGCAGTCACCATCAAAAACAAATATCCACTTCCCCGTATTGATATTCTTTTTGATCAACTAGCCGGAGCTAAGGTATTCTCAAAAATAGATCTTTGATCTGGCTATCATCAAATCAAAATCAGACCGGCGGATATACCAAAAACAGCTTTCTCTACTCATTATGGTCTTTACGAGTATTTGATGATGTCTTTCGGATTAACCAATGCTCCCGCTTATTTCATGTACCTTATGAATTCGGTATTCATGCCGGAGTTAGACAAGTTCATCGTGGTCTTCATTGATGATATCTTGATCTACTCCAAAAATGAGGAAGAACATGCTCATCATCTTCATATAGTTCTTCAACGTCTTAGAGAGCACCAGCTTTATGCCAAATTCAGCAAATGTGACTTCTGGCTGAAAGAAGTTCCATTCCTCGGTCATGTCATATCTGCTGAGGACATCTCTGTGGATCCCAGTAAAGTACAGGATGTATTCGATTGGGAAGCCCCAACTTCAGTTCCTGAAATTCGCAGTTTCTTGGGTTTAGCTGGGTATTATCGTCGGTTCATCCCAGAATTCTCCAGAATTGCGAAGTCGATGACTGAACTTCTTAAGAAGGGTGTCAAATTCTATTGGAGTGCCCAATGTGAGGAAGCTTTCCAGAAATTGAAAACACTTCTCACTTCAGCTCTAATCTTGGCCCAGCCAGACACTACAAAAGCATTTGATGTCTACTGTGATGCCTCAGGCACAGGACTCGGTTGTGTCTTGATGCAGGAGAACCGAGTGATTGCTTATGCTTCTCGATCACTCAAGCGGCATGAAGAAAACTAACCTACTCATGATCTTGAATTGGCAGCTGTGGTCCATGCTCTGAAGATCTGGCGACATTATCTTTTAGGTTCATTGTGCAACATCTATACTGACCACAAGAGTCTCAAATACCTTTTCACTCAAGCTGATTTGAACATGCGTCAAAGGAGATGGCTTGAGTTGATTAAAGATTATGAGCTCGAAGTACATTATCATCCGGGAAAGGCAAATGTGGTTGCCGATGCGCTAAGTCGCAAAGTTCATTGTCATTGCATTTCAGCTATACCATTAAGCGAGTCTCTTTGCTTTGAAATGGAAAAGCTGAATTTAAGCATTGTACCACATGGCACATTGGCTCATCTAGAGCTTACTCCTACTCTTCGTGACCTTATCATCACGGCACAAAAGCAAGATAAAGGGGTGAAGGAAATTCAGAGAAGACTATCAGAAGGAGACCCTAAAGTGAATTGCTTCCACCAGGATACTGAAAATGTGTTATGGTTCAAAAACCGATTAGTGGTGCCTAAGAATTTTGAGCTCAGAAAACAAATTCTTGACGAAGCTCATACTTCACGACTATCAATTCATCCAGGTAGCAACAAGATGTATCAAGATCTTAAACAACGATTTTGGTGGACTCAGATGAAAAGAGAAATAGCCAAATATGTGTCAGAGTGTGATATCTGTCGGAGAGTCAAGGCTAGTCATCTCAGGTCAGCTGGAACTTTTCAACCCTTAAACATTCCAGAATGGAAATGGGAAGATGTAAGTATGGATTTCATCGTCAGCTTACCTCGAACTAAAAAGGGTTACGACTCTATTTGGGTTGTAGTCGATAGACTAACCAAGTCAGCACATTTTATTCCGGTCAGTACTGGTTATTCCACAAAAAGATATGCTGAGTTATATGTTGAGCGTATCTTATGCCTGCATGGTATACCTAAGACTATAATCTCTGATCGTGGAAGTCAATTCACTGCTCGCTTTTGGGAACAATTGCATACTTGCTTAGGAACTCGTGTGATTCGCAGCTCTGCTTACCACCCTCAGACAGACGACCAAACCGAGAGAATAAATCAAGTTTTGGAGGATATGCTCCGTGCTTGTGTCTTAACCTGTCCACAGAAATGGGATCAATGTTTGCCATTAGCTGAATTTTCTTATAACAATAGTTATCAAGAAAGCATCAAAATGGCACCATTTGAAGCATTATACGGTCGTCGATGCCGTACACCTCTCAATTGGTCTGAAACCGGAGAAAGAGCTATCTTTGGGCCCGACATGGTTCAAGAGGCCGAAGAACAAGTCCGTCTTATCCAAGCCAACTTAAAGATTGCACAGTCTCGGCAGAAGAGCTATGCGGATAAAAGAAGAGATCCACTCGTATTTAAAGTCGGGGACCATGTCTATTTAAAAGTATCACCTTGGAAAGGCGTGCAAAGGTTTGGAATAAAAGGAAAGCTAGCTCCCCGCTACATCGGTCCATATCAATTGTGGAAATATGCGGCCCTGTGGCTTATCGGTTGAATCTTCCAGCGAATCTTTCTGTAGTTCATAACATCTTCCATGTGTCACAACTCAGAATGTGCCTTAGAGTTCCGACTGAAGTTGTTGAAAGTGACTCGATTCAATTAGAGTCTGATCTTACTTATTCTGAGCATCCTATCAAGATTATTGATCGCAAGGATCAAGTTACTCGTCGCACCACCAACCGATTCTACAAAGTTCAATGGAGTAATCACTCCGAAGATGAAGCTACTTGGGAGAAGGAGGAATTTCTGAAATCCAAGTATCTGGAGTTTTTAAACGCTCATCCAGGTACTACATCTTCGAACCTTTCCGCCTGTTTAAATTTCTCTCGTGCCTGAATCTCGGGACGAGATTCCTTTAAGGGGGGAAGGCTGTAACACCCCTGTGTTAATTGTGCTCGCTAATCACAAGTTAATTCGCTAATCGTGGACTCGAGTTCGTTGTTAGCGTTAATCGGGTTCGCATAGTAATCTTTGTTTTAGTCGTGTTCGATCTCGTTTTTGTCCTTGATCCGAGCCTCAAATCAACTTTCGCCCAAAACGAAAGTTGTAGATCTTCTTTTCCTCTACAACTTTTATTTTGGCCAAATTTCATATTCCCATATGAAATTTGGAGTTTCAGCTAGTCAATTTCGAGTCAAAATCATTCAAACGAAGAAACAGTGGATCTCCTGTGCTCGACACGGTGTAGTTCGCCGGCCATACCGGCGACTGTGGTCGTCGGCGCGCCGCCTCCACGCGTCGGCTATCGCGGCTCGGCGCTGCCCAAGCGAGCCCTCGCTTATCGCGTCCCGGTAACGTCTCCATTCTTCTCCTATCTCGCGCTCGCGTCCAGCAGAGACTGAGCAGAGTCACCGCCGTCCGCCGCGCCGGCCACTGCTCACCACCCCGCCTCGATTCGTCGTGCCCCGAGCTGCGCAGCCTTGCCGTCCACCGTCTCCACTCCACCCCGTGCCCGTTTGAGCCAAACCCCGGCCGAATCGACCTCCAGAGCACCGGCCGCCATCGCCATCCCCGCTGAGCTCCGCCCCTCTCCGTCGAGCTCCCTCTTCCGGCCCTCCTCTGCCCGAATCGAGAGCACGGTGAGCATCCACGCGACCTACTCCTGCTTTCCGACCCCTTCCCCACTCGATTCCGCGGCCGCCGGCGTCGGAACGCCGCCGCGCCGCCGTCGCCGCCGCTTGCTACCGCCGGCTCACGCCGCGGGGCTCACCTGCGCGCGCTCGCGGGGCGCCGCCGCGAGCCGCACGGCCGCCTGGGTCCCCTGGCCGCCACCCGCCCCAACGCGCCGCCGGTCCGGCTCCACCAGCGGGAAACACCGCGCGCCACCGCTGTGGCCATGGCGCCGCCGCGGACCGCCTTGCGCGCCTCTGGGCCGCGCGCGCTCCGCCCGGCCGCCGCCCGTTCCGCACCCCGGCCGCGGCTCGGCCCAGCCGCGTCGCCGGCCGGCCTCCGCCGGCGGGGGCCGGTGCCGCGCCGCCGCAGGCCCGCCTGGCCGTGCAGCCGCCCGTGCGGGCGAAGCGGAGGAGGGGGCGGGCTGGGCTCCCTGGCAAGTGGGGCCCGGCTGTCAGCACCCCTTTATTGTTTTTCATTTAGTTATTTTGGCTGAAAACTTCAAGAATTTGTAGAAAAATGAAGAAAAATCCTAAAAATGCAAAGTAAATTTTGTTAGGTTTCTAAAATCAAAAGCTTCCGAGGAAAAATACTTGTGCCTGTGAATTGTCACTGTTACCCCTGTTATTATTTTGTTTTGTGCTTGATCTAGTTTAATTATTACCACTTATTCTGTTGCTCTAAAAATTATGAAAATTTTTCAGTAGCTTAATTCTTGCATGTGTAGTTCACTGAAATAGTTTCAGGTGCATGTTCTATGTGCAAGTGTGTGGATCTAGTGTTGTTTAATTGCTTTTCTAGGATTAAAATGAATGCTCTCGATCGTCGTTAAATGTTGGAAAAATTTGGGTGGCATGCTTTACTGCTTTCACGTTAAGCTGATTAATTTTGTTGATAGATCATGTATGCAAGTTAGGTTTTTACTTTTATATTGCCCTAGCTATGCTCTTTCTCTTTTTTTTATTGTTGTTAGTTAATTGTTTCATGCATGTGTAGCTTCAGCAAAGCTAGTTTTTGTTTCACTCCATGCTCTCTAAGCAAGTTTAATAGTTTTTTTTGGAAGGAACACTTCAGGCTAAAATGAGTTGAATTTTGGAAATCGCATCTTAAGCACTCATGCGTTGCGCTGTGTCCTAACTATTGCATGGCATTCTTTCATACGTGTAGACGCCGCGAACGAAATCGCCTGCGAGCTGATTGCTGAGCCGGTCCAGGAGCCACGAGCCGAAGAGCAGCAGGAGGACGCCGTTGAGCCCGCTCCAGAAGGTCTCGTTAACCCCGCTGACCTGCAAGGCAAGCCCCGGAGCATAACCTCTATTTTCAGTATTCAACGTTATTATTTAAGTATTTGTGCATTTATGTTCTAGGAGTTGTATGGAACCATAGTATGCATGTTTTCCCTAGGTACCGTGAGTCTATACTAGTATACAGGTGTCGATAGAAATGCTCTGCTAAGTAGGATTTCGGTAGAAGTCGAGTGATTGCTGTCACTCGCGAGTTTTAGGATCTTGATTCCTTAGTTATGGCTTTGAAATGAGTTGATGAGTAAAAAGAATTGGAGACCGGACGGAAATGAGTTGGAGTATGGATATGGAATAGATGAGAACATGACCTTCCGCCTGTGTCGATTGAGGACCGTACCGTTGTTGGCCCTGATGATCGAGTTTGAACAGTACTAACCACATGTCGGAAGTAGGAGGTAGTCGAAACCGGTAAGCTAATTATCTGATTTGCAACGATACTTTGAATCGCGATCTGCTACTCTGGGAGAGGAATGATGGCGGGTGTTGGATAGTATGTCGCCTCCGGGTTCTCAGGGAGTTCGCCGTGAGGGACCCTGCACCCGGGTTTTGGCAGGCGTAATTCAGACGTCGGGGTGATGATGGGAACAGTTGACGTGTGTGGCCCGACGGGGTTTACGCGTGTCGTGTGAGTTAGGTCTACCTTGCAAGGTTAAATCGGATCGATTCGCCGTCTCTCTCGGTAAAGAGAACCTTGGTCACTGCGTCACATCGTAGTAAGAAGTGGAAGAAGCTTTGAAAGGTGAAGTCGGAATGTTGTATCTGTTGTTTTGAAGAATTAATCTGATCTACCATGTGTGCTCTAGATGTTAGGCGAATATAGTTAATACTCCCTGTACTAAATGGAGCTAAAATATTGAAAGTAAGGACTCACTGCTAGTAGCCTTTCAGCAAAAGAACTCCAGAGTCAGAAAGTTTTGCATGTCTAGGTAATGGGCTAAGTATACCCAAAGTCGGGTAAGCCTTGCTGAGTATTAACATACTCAGGGTTGTTGTAACCCTCTTGAGCAGGTTGTGTTCCCGCTGACTTCGAGGAGGTATGTGCGTACTGGATTGGACAGTCGCTTCCTCCTGGGTGGACCGTCGTGTGGGCCCCGTCTTCCCCGTGAAGATCGGGCAGGTTGGCGTCACATCGGTGGGCAGGATGTGGAGCTCACCTTATACCATCGTCGTGGTTATCGTATTGTATTTCAAACTCAGTTTTTAACCTTCTGCTGTGCTTTTGAACTCTGTCGTTTGTATTCGAACCTTTTATGTAAAACCTGTGTTGTAAATTAATTTGAAGTTTTCTGTATGCTGGTATCACCTGTGCTCGTCTTCGTACGGGTCTAAGTGCAATTATGATCCTGGAGTACAGTAGTTTAATCGGGATTTTACCCGACAGCCTGTCAGGTTACACCGTTTTAAATGCACAGTAACTTGATTAAGTATTAAAATGATGGTTAGTGTATTTAAGCCGATTTAATTTGGACGTTGCTGCTACAGTGATCTTTTATGCCACCCCCCAATTTAAGACATGGATTTATTTAAAGGGTATTCTAAGTATCAAAAAATAAAAAGCACTAGGAAAACAGACTAATCATCTAGTAGGAGTACTAGCGGCAATGACAGAAACACCTGATGCAATGCAATCATTCGAGTCTACCGGGGAACAATAATAACTACGCCGTGTTCCATCCGGAACCTTAAGGTCAGTCGTCTCGAAGACAATTAAGGCCTATTCCACATATCATGACAGGATCAACTGATGGTATAATTTACTTGGTTTCAATAGTTGGACGATTTTCATTATCCGGTTTTATAGATAAAAGTTGAAAATCCTATTTTTAGGATAGTTTAAAAATATAAATTGGATTTTTCATATTAATTATGGGCAACAAGATTATTTCTTAATAATGTGTCTAAAATTAGAGCGAGTAGCACCAGAGAGTTAAGACTTGACGGCCTTGACCCGATCGTAGTGTTCAGACACAGTCCTGAGTCTTCAGCCCTCCCTTCGACCGTAGTGTTATTTAAAGTGGCAGCGTATTGTTAGGGCTATGTTGCCAGACCGTATAGGTGCAAAATCTACAGTTAGGAACTGGAGGAGGTAAATTAATTTCTTTGTCAACTAAAGATCTGTTTGGATGGGCTAAAGTTACGAGTCTTGACTAAGTTTAGCTCACCATTTTAGAGCATTAGCACATCATCCAAACACCCCCGAAATCCAGATGTGTACGTTTGCCTCCTGAGTGAGTCGGTGTGGAAGTTGTCCCGGCCGGCCTAACGCTGTTTTTGGGTGAGATTTGACTCATAGAGGTTGACTTTTCTGGAAAAAAATATTCTTCTAATAATAAAAATCACGGAAAAGCTTATGAAAAGGTCTCGATCGATGTGTGCGTTGTATCATTTATAAACACAGCTGCTTCAGAACGCCGCTGCGCATTCTTGTCATTTTTGAAATGTCGTTGTAATGCCCTCGAATTAAAGCAAACCCGCAGGGCAAAAAAACATAAGGTTGAGACCTGTGTAGCTCACCAACATTTTTTTTTTGCAATTCGATTGATGGCCCCAAAATACTGCAAATTAAATGACGTTACAAAAACACCGCCACCGCGCCGCCCCCGGGGAGATCGATCTCTGCTGGGGGCAGCGCCCTCGTAGGATGCCCGGCAGATCCCTCTCCGCCGTGCCTGTCGTCGTCAAGCACAGCAAGGAGAGCTACCTCACCGCCAGGATCCGTCGCCGTCGCCTCCGCGCAGGCAGGTGCCGCCTGCATCCAAGGCCGCTTCACGTGGGGCGCCATCGGGCGCCGTCATGGGGACCTGCTGCTGCTATTTTTCTTTTCCCGATCTACGATCGGTTTGCGTCGCCCGCCGTTCCGCCGATCTTCGTCGACACTTCCGAAGGACGAGGTTGTTGCTACGCCCTCCAGGCTGCAGCGACGACGTTTGTGATCAAGCCACCCTACCGGTGTCGTCGCCTTTTCAGGCGGTGGCGCCACTCGCCGCCGGTCTTCGTCAAGCAGGCGCTCGATTTGCCTCCGCGCCTCCAACCGTTCTCACGCGGACATCGCCGCCGATGTTCCTGAAGGAAGACGTCATCACCACCCCTGATCTGAGTGCGACACTTGCTGCAACCTGTGCCGTCGCCACTCCTGTCCTGAGCGTGACCTAAGTCGCAAACCGCGCCATCTACCATCGTCATCCGCCGCACCGTTCTGCTACTGTTTTCGGCAAGAAGCTGCTGAGTTTGTGTAATCGAGCACCTCGACGACGCTTTGACCCGCGCCCCCTCCACGGCTTCGACCACGTCCACCTCGACTTCGGCTACTACGGCACTAAAAGGCTATCATCTGCATGAGTCTCCAGTCAAAACTTTCGCACCGGCGTTCCGACTGCAGGGGGATACGTCTCCATTGTTCTCCAGTCTGACCGTTCGTGTTGCTACCGCTACGACTGAGGGGGGGATGTTAGAGTATATTAGGCAACTCCGGATATGGTTAGTTTAGGATTGATTGTAATTACGGGATAACCTTCCTTATCTCTAGGAGAGGCTACTTGCCCTCCAAGCCATGTACTCATATATATACCACCCAAGGGGCTCAATGCAATACATTGGCCACATTATACGCATCCTACTTTCCTACTGTGACAAACCCTAGGCTAAGGATTCTACAACTACGGTCAAATATGTTTCATGGAAATATTCCGAGAAAGTTATCAGAACTCGCTTATCTCCAGCTCCTGGATTTAGCTGGCAATAACCTCACAAGTTCTATACCAACTGAGTTTGCCAACTTGACATCCATGAGGCGACAAAATACAGAACAGTTAGTGATAGTGGTCGAATACTCTACTCAATATCCATATTTTGGACGAGTTGATATAAACTGGAAAGGTCATGATGAGGTATTTCAAAGAACGGTGTCTCTAGTTACAGGCATGGACCTATCAAACAACTTCCTCACTGGCGAAATACCTAGAGGTTTGTCAAATTTACAAAGACTCAAGTTCCTCAATGTGTCAAGGAATCATCTATCCGGCAGTATTCCAAAAGGTATTGGGAACTTGAAGTTTCTTGAATCTCTCGACATTTCATGGAATCAACTAGCAGGCACTATTCCATCAAGCATCTCAAACTTGATGTATCTTAGTTCTTTGAATCTATCCAGCAACCAGCTATCAGGCAGGATTCTCAAACGCAATCAACTCCAAACACTCGATGACCCTTCTATTTATGCCAACAATTCTAGGCTCTGTGGTTTTCCTTTGAGCATAGCATGTCCAGGTGATTCAAACTCAGTACCAGCATCCGACGAGCAGAAGGAATATCATAAAGACCTTGAGGAATTATGGCTATTCTATTGGGTAATTGCTGGGTTTATCTTTGGAATATGGCTGTGGTTTGGAGTTCTAGTTTTCTTGAAGTCTTGGAGGTTGGCATTATTCGAATGTGTGGACAAGATGTTAGATATAGTTACGATTGTATTATGTTATTAGTTGCTCAGCTCAGTATTTTATAGTACAAAAGATCGTATTAGGAGGTGCTCAACTAAGATTGCAGATGCCTTGTTATCTAGTTTACACTACACTCTGCAGTTACCCACCCCAGTTGAAATGCAAGTTTCTGTGATTGTACCAGTGAACAGCTTTCTAATTATAAAGGAAATCTGGATTGTAATATATAGGATATATTCAAATCAAAGTATGTATTACAGTGAAAGGGAATATTTGGGTATTGCTAAAATACTGAATTGAGCGAATGTGTTACCTTCCCTTTGGATATATAGATTTTTTGAGTGTTTACAGAATACCATGGTGTCGGAAACTGAGGGACTCCAGGGTTTCCAAAAATATTATGGTATCCTGTAATTTCAACATGTTTTTTTTTGAGTTTCTACAAACCCAGCGAGCCATTATTTGCTTTCAACGAACTTCTGCTTTACTTCTCACTGAGAAGTAAAGCAGAAGTTCGCATTGATACCTTTTTTATATGAAGCACGGTTCAAAAAGGCGGAATTAGGCGGGCGCCTAGGCGCGATTAGGCTCTAGGCGAGGGGTTCCCGCCTGGCCTATGGGGGTAGGCGGACCCCTAGGCGGCGCCAGCTCGTTGGCGCAGGCGAGGGAGGAGAAGGAGGCAGGGACGAGCGCCGGCGGAGGAGGAGAAAGCAGGGGACGGGCGGCGGCGGCGGAGGAGGAGGAGGAGGAGGTAGGGGTAGGCGCGGAGGAGGAGGAAGGGCGGCAGCAGAGGCGCGGAGGAGGCAGCGGCGGCGGCGTCGGGAACGAGCGGAGGCAGGGGCGTCGGGAAGACTGGAAGGGGAATGAGAGGAGGAGAGGGGAGGGGATAAGGTGGGTTGTTGGGCTGCTGGGCCGGATGGGCCGGAGGAGAGGGGAGGGCATAAGGTGGGCTGTTGGGCTGCTGGGTTGTTGGGCTGCTTTGATTGGCTTATTTTTTAACTCAAGGCTTAATTGTTCTCTATTTTTTTTAGAGGTATATGATGTATATGACAAGGTATACGTATGTATATGGCACCGCCTAGCAAACCGCCTTGAAACGCCTAGGCTCGCTTAGGCTCGCCTAGGCTCTAGGCGGTGTGTCACTGCCTAGAAACCGCCTAGCACCTTTTTGAACATTGATATGAAGCATTCATAGGTCTGCTAGATATCAATAAAATCCAAGACAAAAATAAAGGATATAGACCCTTCTCATTTTCTATATGTAATGAGTATGTGACAACTTGAACCTTTGCCAGATCATATTGCTTATCTGATACTCTGATCAGGGTTACTATGCTGTGTTGAACTAAAGTAGTTGTCTTTTGTTTTAACTAGACAGCACTAATAATATCAAAATATAAATTTGGTTCCTGGGCCTTAGAGCGATATTGTTAGACAAGAATGTTATCCTATTGAAGTATTGATGTGCAGGGAAATACTTACTGATCCGAAATAATTCACTTCCTGACTGCTATATCTAGCCTCATGTTTACTTCAAAAAATATCTAGCCTCATGTAGCACCATGATGTCCATGAATATTAGCCTGCCAAACTTGCAGGTACCCTGGAATACGCTAGCGAAGGGAGTGATTCATTCCTGTGAGACTGAACTTTGCATCAAAATTTTCCTAGGGATTGCCGGCTTGCCGCCACAAGCGAGCAACCAAGCTGGTCATGCCTGCAGGTCATCTTGTGGAGCTAGTCTGTTTTGTATCGACAGCATCAGCCGCTAATGAATGGCTGTGCCCCTGCACTTGCAGCACACCGTGGCCCACTCTCTTATTCTTCAGTTGAACTGTCACTGCATTTCCGTCGTTCTACACAGGCTTGGTGAATAAGCTGTCTCTTCCATTCCTATACACAAGGAGAGCATACATGAATGCTACAAGTATTCTGGAAGTCTGTAAAGTGAATTCCACTATCCGTGTGTTTGGTTGGAGAGCGGAGCGAGCCGGGTCGGAGCGGACCCGTCCTCGCGGCTGTTTGGATGAAAGACGAGTGTGTTGGGTTGGCTCCAGGAGGGAATATTCCGCCCAGATGTGGGTTGGCTCCGTCCTCCGAAAAATGGCGGACGGAGCCAACCCAGCTGGGTTCCGTCCCTCGCGCGTCGTCGTCTCCGTTTCGCTAGGACGTCTCGGCTTCTTTTTTTCCGAGCTCTAGCCATGGAGGGTGGGGGAGGGAGCGGAATCGGTGGACGTCGACGCCCGTGCCTGCCAACCATCCCCACCCGCCCCCAGGCCCCAGCGCACGCGAGCCCGCCCGCCTCTCGCCGCCGCTCCACGCGACCCCGGCCCGCGCTCGCCGCCACTCCAATGCCCGCCCAGAAGCGCCCGTCCGCGCCCTCCCCCTCCGCGGCCGCTGGCGCCGGCTCGCCCCCTCCCGCGTCCTCCCCGCCGCCGCCCGCGGCCGAGTCCGCGGAGAAGAAGCCCAAGCGGGAGGAGAACGGCGCCGAGGCCAACGGAAACGCCAATGGTGAGCGTGCCCCCCGCCCCGCCCCGCCCTTTCCGCTCGCCGACGGCGTCCTTCCTCCTCGATCTCGGTGCGCTGACGCTGGTTTCCCTCTCGTCCCCGTGGTGTTTGTTGTCACTGTGGTCACAGATTCCGGCGCGAAGGCGGCGGCGGCGGCGTCGGAGGCGTCAGAGTCGGAGGACGCGGACGCCGTGAACCAGGGGCACCCACGGGCAGCTCGCGGGGCGGCGGCGGCGGCCCACGGTGGCCCGAGCAGGGAAGCTCACGGGGCAGCGGCGGCGCGGGAGGCCGGGCCGGGGCGGGCGGCCACCATGGCGGGCGGAGGAGACCGGGGTGGAGACTTCGGCGGGGGCCGCGCAGCCCGGCCGGCGGCGGGGGCCGGGCATAGGCCGTCGGGGGCCGCGCAGCGTGGCCGGTGGCGGAAGACCGGCGGCGGGGGGCCGGGCGCACGGGCTGAGGAAGAAGATAAGGGAGAGAAAAAAATAAAAAGAAAAAGAAAAAAAGTGAGAGGTTGACAGGTGGGGTCCATTGGTGGTAAGTGGGACCCTCGTTAACGGTGTTATCATGCCATCCAACCCGTATTCCCAATTCCTTCAACCAAACATGAAATGGGTTCACCCCGTCTCCAAAATCAGAAGTACAACCAAACAATGGATGGGTCGGCTCCGTCCCCAAAATCCGGGTCGGATCCAACCCAACTCATTGATCCCGCAACCAAACACACGGTATGATGTTGACAAACCTGAAGTCTTGAGTCATCTGGTGATGTCATTGTTACATGGTGATGCCAAATTGCTAATCAGTAATCATGTCAAAAAGGTAATATTTATATGGCCCCAAAGTGCCTCGATAAAATGATAAGAAGGTGGCGGTGAAAAACTGTTCGGGACTCCAAGCTGTTTTTTGGTCAAGTCCAGTGTGTATCTTGTTTAAGTGAAACATATGCACAGAACACTGCACATTCACCCACGTTAATTCAGTGGTCAACTGCAGAGTCTCAGTTCTCTGCTCAAACCATTCAGAAGGAACAACTGCTCGTACCTTTCTGATTTTTGAAGGCAAAGAAATATGTGCAGAACTTGTATTATTTCAGCAGCAGTGTTGAAAAAACCCCTTTAAGGGTCCAGAGTGGCCAGTATACTACGATTTGCTCAAATGCAAACAACCTGCCCAAACTGTGCAAGCAAAAGCCAGCGAGCACACAAAACGGACCACGATGGTGATATAGGCTCGAACCTGAAGTTGGGACACCCGTTAGGATGCCGACGAGGAGGATTCGACTGAAGTAGTCGTCGGAATCACCGGTGCACGGCCTCAGCGGCGGAGCGGGGCGCGCCGCGGCTGGGCGGCCGATAAGCTGCACGAGTCCAAGGTAATCCCCCTTCTCTGCACCGACTTGGGACGCCGCCGCAGCAGGGACATGCGGGAACGCCGCCCTCTTTGGCTCCGGGGAGCAGTCGACGGCGACGGTACGGTGGCGGCTCCGCCGATGAAGCGCAGAGGATGGAGTTCTGAAGAATCATTGGGCCTAGGCCACAAGAATCGTTGGGCCTGGGCCACAAGAAGCTCGGTCCTACATGTCGGGTACCACAATTAGGGACACCCTAATCGGGGTACTAAGATCGCTTTAAAACACAAACACCTATTAAGGCAACTGGGCCCATAAAGGCCCACGGCCCCTTTCCGATCTGAAGGAAAGGAAATGACTCAAAGAAGCCCAGCATGCGGCCCATTCGCATCCCCCTCGAACCCGCGAAACGATCTCCGCCTCGCTCGAGGGTTCCTTTAGGGCCCGCTGGACAAACTCCGCCTCGCTCGAGGGCTCCCCCCGGGACCCTCGACCGCGCGACACATCTCCGCCTCGCTCGAGGGTAGCGGATCTACCCTCGAGCGGGTGACTCATCTCCGCCTCGCTCGAGGCCGTCTCTCGGCACAAGGGACAAACGGCCCCGCCGCACAACCGCCCGCCGTATGAAGGCATTAAAGGCCAGCCACTCCGCCACGGCTCAAAGGATAGGCGGCGTCAGGCCGCCATTTCCACAGTGGATGTGACCAGGGTCCCATCCGCTGACTCCAGTCACCGCTCCGCCATCTCGGATGCTGTAGCAGCACTGTGGAACCTGCGACGCGGGACAAGACAGGCTCAGCACTGCTCCCGTTACTGTGCTGCCGACACCGACCATCCAGACCCGCCTCCCACTGGGGAAGGGGTCCGGCGACGTCACGTGTCCTTCCAAGAGGGGTGCTCAGCACGCATGGACGGAGCCCCGGGTCTCCCCCCTTAAGGAGTCCGGGACCTCCACGCGTCCCCCGGACCTCCTAGTGTGCACGCCCGCACTCCGACCAGGGGGTCCGGGGCCGCCGCGCGCCCCGCTACCACTAGTGCTGGTGCATGCAAGACCCTAATCCGCAGGGCCCACCGAACGCCACCGCGCCGTATATAGAAGACCATACATCAGCGATGACCACGCCGCATGCAGAGGTTGGCAGGGCGACCGGCGCAATCTTCGCAGGACCAAGGACGATATCCAGGACGACTGCGACGCACGCCGCCTTCCCACAGTGTACTTCCTACAGTATCCGACCACTGTATCCCGCGATTCGGGGGAAAACGACGACTTCTATGCCCTCACTCATGTACGCCGCCCCTCCTTATGACTATAAAAGGAGGAGGTAGGCTTCCCTTAGGCTGGCTGGACTCTGGTTGGTCTCTGGCTCTCTGGCTTCTCTCTTGCAAGAGGATGTTCAGGGACTACTGAGCACTCATCTCAGCCGACTCCACTTCTAGCAGAGACTTGGGAGCTTCCCTCCCTCTCTCGCCTTGCTTGTATCCCCTGCTACAAGCACTCCGGGTGCAAGATAATACAGTGCCCTCGCACACCCCCTTTGCTGGACGTACGGCCCCGCGGCCGGAACCAGGATAAACCGCGCGTTACTGTGATTGCCTCTTGCATCATCATCTGGGACGAGGAAGCACGCCGCGTTTACTAGTTGGGATCCGGCCCCCTGGGTCGGGACACCGACAGTTGGCGCGCCAGGTAGGGGACCGCGGTGTGACATCTTTCTCTCTTTTTCCCATTTGATCTCCAGGGATGGCGGGCAGATCCAACCCATACCTCATGGGCGTTTCGGATCCGTTTCCAGCGGGACGCGTGATCTCGTTCGGGAGTCTCGAGTTCAGAGCAACCGGTAACGGTTACCTCATGCAGCTCCTCTCGCCAGGATGCAACCCCGTCACCCCGACTTCACCAGCCCGGCGCAATAGGCGCTCGGGCCAACGTTCGCGACAGGCACGGGCGGAGCGGCGTCGCGCGGCATGCCACAACTCCCCCACGTGGGTCGAGGCTGGCATGTCGCTGCTCAGCATCACGACTAGCGGGGCCACCCCCTCGTCATCACGTGCCTCGGCGTCATCTGCGCTGACATCGTCACCTGCTGCAGCACTAGTGCCTCCCAGGGGGGGGCTTGACTTCGGCGTCGCCCTTCCCCTTTGGGATGCGCAATGCTGCCGCCCACGCCTCATCAACCAGCGCTAACTTCATCGAGCATGAGGATCTGCCGGGTCATCACCTTCTGTCGATCCGCAGCCTCATCGCGTCGTCTCCTGACGAATCCTACCCCAAGACGGTGAGCTCGATCGCCGACGACGTCGACTTCTTCATGAACAACTTTACGGCCGAGAAGGCCGAGGACTACTCCGGGGTCTGCGATCCCGACGCTCTCCGCACGTTCCAGCTGGCAACGGCTTACTGCCTCACCTGCTCTGAAGACTCCAGCGAGGGGGATTTCGATCCTTCCCGAGAGTGCTTCATGGCGGACCTCGCGGACAAGCAAAACGACAACGCCCCGAGCAACCACAGGGACGGCGGGGCGGACGCGCAGGCAAACCCACCGGTGGTGCCGCTTGCAGCCCCTTCTTCGTCAAGCTTGGCGGCGCGACAAGCTCAGCTGGCACAGCTCAATGAGCTTCAAGCCAAGCTCGACGAGCAGCGTCAACAAACCCAGGAGCTACGCGCCGCACTCGAGCAGCAGCGTACCGCGCGTGGTGCACACGCCCAGGCGGCGGGACGTGTTGCCCGGGAGCGCATCCTGGCCGACGACAACGTCGACAAATCTCCGGAACTGAAGACGGCCGGCGAAAAGCTCGTCGCTACGGCTTATCTACTCCAAGCTATGCCCGAGCCATCGACACCTTCGGGCCGCAACCTGCGCCGTGAGGCACAGGAGCTCATCGAGCAAGCTGCCGTGCAGCAAGCCGAGAGTTCTGCGTCTCGTATACGCTCGAAAGCCCCGGAGCAGCCTGATGGGATTGCGCATCAGGATCGCGAGGTTTCTGTGCACACACCCCCAGCGGGGAAGGGCAAGGTAGCCGTAGCGCCCGGTGCGAAGGCGCCCTCGGTGCACGAGTGCATCGGGAGAGTTCCCGTAAGGGAGCGAATCCGCGACACTCATGGGCACGCTGGCGACGGCGACGCCCGCAACGTCATCGACGGCAGGAGGTACACCCCTCAACGGGGTGGACGCTTCGACCCCGAGCACGACAGGGGTGAGTCCCCGGAGCCTCCGGGCACCCGGGTATTCAGCCGGGAGATTCGAACTGCATCTTTTCCCCCGCGCTTTCGACAACCCAACACCCTCGTCAAATACTCGGGCGAGACTGATCCTGCAGTCTGGCTCAATGACTACCACCTAGCGTGTCAGCTAGGCAGCGCGAC